>NW_024412395.1:89844427-89867676 GCF_014898765.1 Herpailurus yagouaroundi
ATATATATATAGTTCCAGCCCAATAACTAAGTATCTGAGGATTATACATATTTTTCATTGATTATTGTTCTAAATCCTGTAGACTTGTAAAACAATAATCACTTTCTATTCAGCTCATCAATCATAAAGAGTACCAACTCCTTACATAATGGGAATTTTACACAGATCTGGCATCCTTCAATTTAAAGAAAATAGGCAAGAAAAGATAATACATTTGAGGGGGTGGCTTAATAAATCTTTTAAGGTTAAGTTCTATAATAAAATTGTTTTTCAAGTAATGGTTACTCAGTCTTAAGTTTGCCATGCATTATGAATGTATTTCTTTTGAAGACTATATTTTTAAATGTAAATTTGCATGTTTTCCTTTTTAAAAGCACCTACAGCCTCAGAGTTCACCAATTCAGTTCAACTTAAAATATGCTAGAAACACTCCATGTGTCAAAATTTAGCAAATGAGTCCTCAGTAGGGTTTATCTCATTTTATGATATATGGTAAATAGTAAAAAGTAATTCCTTACATTCAAAAGTTTTCTAAGGGTTTACATGGTAAGTTTTTAGGAATTGCTTTTGAATGTTTCTTCTTAATTGTTTAAACTATTCATACCCTTTGCACTGGCTCCCTTCCTATGTCACCTCTGAAATGACAAAACGGTGAAATATACTATGTGGAAAAGATCTCCAAAATGCTTTGAAGCACCTTCTTAAACTGAATATTATTTCTAGATGTTTCATCATCATTTAATAGGTCATTTGAAGGTGTTTCTAAAAATACTCTTTGAAACATTCTTTACAGACTGTCTTTCCCAGTTCAGAACAAATGTATCAACTGGTAGTCTAGTGTTAGTATTGGACATTGTATGTCTACTATAACTTTTCATTTTTTTCTGTCAATAAGACAGATCTCCTCATACAAAGTTATGTTTGTGACATTCATAACTCATACAACAAGGGTTTCAAAGAACTGCAGGAGGTTATGTTAAGAAGAGACATCTCCTACAACAGATTGCTGAAGCAAACAAAAAGGGAGGTGGTGAAGAAGGGAGGAGTTTTTTGCCTCCTGCACTCAACATGCAGGTTATGGGGATAAAATGCAATTGAACATCTTGGGATGTAATGCTTTTCTAGATGTTCTAGAATCTCCTCCAATATTTGCATGTCATACAAAAATGAGAAAGAAAGGGTTTTTCCATTGGGGCATTAAGAAACAAACAAGAAAGAGAAAACAATACTTTTTGTTTAAAAAACACTTTTTCTTTAGGACAGTACAGTAATAATCATGCAAAGACATCACTCAATATCAAAGGTACAAATCATATGGCATCAATCAAAATCATAATGCTTCTTTTGCCATCTGACTGGTGTTAATGTTAAACATGTCAGTGAGAGCTCCTTCTCTGCTTGAGCTTCAACAAATTCATTGATTAAAATGATGCAAGTCTTTATGGAGAGGCTCATCCAAGAACTACACATATATCCACATTTCCCTGCTTCTAACATCCTAACCCAACAGAATGTACCATTTTGGGTAATTCTTTTCAAATGGTCATTGATTGAAGCTGAATCTATAAACATTTGCATGCCTTGTATGCTTAAAACTGAATAAAATATTGCATTTTCAGTGAAAAAATTAAGAATATATGTATGTATTTAAGGGGATGTCAGTTCTGAGTTTTCCATATGTGACATTAATTCTTACAGGCAGCAATCATGAGATAATCATAAAGCAGTCCACTTGGCAAATTTCAGCCTTCATTACACTTGAGATATTTTGTTTTTTACTTTTGAGAGTTAAACTATGGTCAAAAATTGGCTATATAACTGCCTTATAAAGGTTCCAATGAACAATTATATTAAAGAAAGACTACCTAGAAAATAAAACAGGGTAATTTTTCACATTTATGAAAAAAATTTTATAAGTGACATTCTACTGGATGAGCTACTGTAAGTCCAATGATCTCTTGAAAGGAAGAATTTAATCATGTAAGGAGAACACATTCACATTTATGTAGAAATGCAGATGTTTACAACTTTTGGTGATAGACTTAAATTATATATGTAGCAATTAATTCACTTAATTATAAACTATTAAATATTTATATTCATATAAAATATTTCTCTTAAAATATCTTGCATATTTTAATTTTTAAAAAACAAGGAGAAAATTCAAGGAGATTTTTATTTGCTTGTTAAATGTGGCAGTATTGTTCGAATTATGTTAAAATTAAAGTAATAAATGCAGATTCTGAGCAAAGAAATTGAGAAATAAAGATGACTATAAAATAATATTTTATGAGATCATTTGCATATGTTGACATAGTAAAATGGCATATGTGAGTATTAGTATAGAGGTTTCTTTCCTTTTTTTTTAATTAAAGACTATCATTATAAAAGAAAACAGTTGCAGTTTTTCAAAATATTTCTGACTTTCTATAAGAATAGCCATTTTCCTAAAGTAGATTCAAATAACATTTAGTCTTAAAAACCTGAAAGGGACATTTTCTTGACAGTGATTTAGGAAGATTATGAAAAGTTAATGGTGTCCTTAAAGTGTTAGAGAAATATATGTGAAGCAATGTCTCAGGAAAAAGTAGTAACACAGCAAAAAAGTGAAAACTATATACTTAATATACATGTACATGCAGTTATAAATATATGTTGGAATTAGTATCATACAGTAAAAAAAAGGAAACCACATGTCGGAAATCCCTTCTCTGATCTTGACCAACCAAATATGTGTCAGCTTGAAGCATGCTTATTTGTCCTATGAAAATTTGCATTAGAGGGGTGCCTGCATTAGAGGGTAGCCAAGTCGGTTGAGCGTCCGACTTCGGCTCAGGTCATGATCTCGCGGTCCGTGGGTTCAAGCCCCGCATTGGGCTCTGTGCTGACAGCTCAGAGCCTGGAGCCTGTTTCAGATCCTTCGTCTCCCTCTTTCTCTGACCCTCCCCTGTTCATGCTCTCTCTCTCTCTGTCTCAAAAATAAATAAATGTTAAAAAAAAAATTTAAAAAGAAAATTTGCATTAGAAATTCATCCAGTAGGTCCTCAACATCTACTAATGAAAAAAATGAATGAGTCAAACACCTCTATGATTGATCATACAAGAAGTAACCTAGTGTCATTTGTTTTTACTAATAGAAGCCATTAAGATAAAGCATCTGTACAAGGAAAAAGATAAGGGAAGGCCCATGAGTAATAAATGAGCACTACGGTCATATAAAGAACAAATCATGACAGACAAACCTGATTGCTTTTTCTGATAGAAGTACAAAATTAATGAATAAAGGGAGTGTAGTACAAGTAATATATTTGGGTTTTCACAGAGTATTTAATTCAATGTTTCATAAGCTCTGACTTACAAAATTAATTCAAATTGGCCTGGAGATGATTATTCTCAGATGGTTTGAAAACCATTTAAAGAGCTGTAAACAAGGGGTAATGATAAATGGCAAAAGACAGAGCTGAGAGGAGGAGTGAACTGTCACAAAGGTTGATTTAGGTCTTGGGTTTCAGTATCTTCATTACTAACATGCAATATGGAATAAACAACACACAAATGAAATTTGAAAACAACAGTAAATTGGAAGGCACCATAAACATAGGAACAGTAAAATAGTCAAGAAGATGCAAGTGGGAACATAAAAAGGGACTATACAAAAGACTGCCCATGCTAAAAAGGCAAGTGTATGTTAAAAGAGAGTTTGGATTTATTATAAGCAAACAAAGCCAGACAAACCTGGCAAAACAGGTTAACAAAGTAAGTGAGCACAATCCCGTAAGTAATGCATTATGGAAACTCCTTTAAATAAGTATGCACAGATTCTGATGCATGTCTCAATTTTGATAGATTTATAAATGGAAAGGAGTCTTGGATTATAGTTTAACTCAAATTCTGATGTTCGATATGATACTCCAAATAGGATAATATATATCCTTAAAGAGTGACTTTACATATTCCATTCTCTATTTTTCTTCATATAGATTATCTGCAGAAAAAAAGGCACTATAATTTGACTATTCTTTGACACTGAGCACACTTACAGGTCTTCTCTTCCCTCATGAGTGCAGTTGAAATGTATGTAGGGAATATCACCTACACAAAGATAATCACGAAGGTAAATCTTTTGTAAATGACTTTTGGATTATCAATGGCACAGTGCTCCCTCTTTATCTGTGCAAATAATTGAGAGTCAATTGTACACACATATAAGGAAAGATAAATAGGGAGACAAATGACTTCCATGAGAAGATTATTACTTTACTCCACTTTATCCCCTTCTATTGGATAACTCAACAAATTAGAGGGAATTCAGAGCACTGAAACAAAAATGATAAAGGCAATAAAGCTATCCACTTATGAGGGTCAATTAAATGAGCTAACCCATTGAGTCCATTTGACAGCCCTGAGTGGTGTTACATGGGCAACACCTAGTTTTAGGCTGAAAATCTACAAGAGGAGAGGAATTATTTTCATGGGATAAGAACAGTTTCCCTCCTACTCTAATTCTCAGATAAAGAAAACTATGATTCAGAGAAAACATTATTGCCTAAGTATTGTTAACAATTTTGACTTAGACTTTTATTGTAGAACTATTTCTTAACGACTTAAGAACCAACTTGATTACCCATGGGTAAAAAAAAAAAACCAAAATCCAAGTTAGAAGATATTAGTGAAAATCACAGTGATTTTTGAAATTAGATAGACCTAGGTTTGAATATTGGCTCTGCCACTTATATAATATATATGAATGTGATAAAACCTCCACATCTGAAAAATAGAGATAATAAATTTAACTTAATTCGCAAATGTGTTTAATGAGAAAATAGGCACTCACTGAAATGTTAAAGAGTGGAATAATAGTAAATAGTGGGGAAAAGTCACATTTGGTTTTGAAATACATACAAAAATGCCTATGCTTCCCATATTACAAACTTGTTTTTTTTTTTTAACTGTCATCCCTAATTGGAAGGAAAGATGGTAGAAAGAGCATGATATCTGAGATCATAAAGTGTTAAGAGTGACTACTACTTCCCCATCTACAAATTATATGACTTAGGTAATTTATTTAAAGCCTGAATCTCATAGTTCCAATTTACAAAACTTCAGGTCAGCAGATGATAAGGCACAGGAAAGGATATACAGTGGATAGAGAATAAATATTTATCTTCCTTTATCCTCATCTTTATCTTTCCCCACCCAATACCTACTTTCACTATCTGTTTGTTTTATTTTCTTTAATGCACATCTCTCTTATGGCAGGCATATTTGACATCATCAGTCTTGACACCCAAACTCAATTTTGGGTAGAAACTACATCTTGTTTATGTTTTCTTTTTCAAATTTTCATAGTTTAAAAATTACCAAATAATATATTTGAAATTACTCTAGTTCAGAGCATTACATTAAGGAAAGATTACATATTATTAGCTTAAGTATTCCTACATGTGTTGTCTTTGTTTCGTGAAATCACAGAGATGGAGGCTATATTTATATCACTCAGTCTTTCATCACTGAATACAAACGGGTGACGAATAAAAGCTTTCTAATAGATGACAATTAGGCATATACACAACCTCCTTCTGCTCATCCCTGACCCTTTCAGTTTGGCAGAGTATGGGGAGCCTGACATCTGACTGAAGAGTGAGGAAATAGACAGCTGGGCTTAGGTCATCTTCTTTACATATTTATTTTTGACAGTTGTAGGTTATCTTCACAGGAAAAACTATAAAGTTATATAAGTATATTAAAAATAAAACTGGGAACTGTAAAAGCAGAAATTCCCTCTTCTCAGGAAATTTATTTTATTAATGTCCTTTAAA
This sequence comes from Herpailurus yagouaroundi, assembly GCF_014898765.1. Classification (NCBI taxonomy): domain Eukaryota; kingdom Metazoa; phylum Chordata; class Mammalia; order Carnivora; family Felidae; genus Herpailurus; species Herpailurus yagouaroundi. The sequence continues at coordinate 89,850,247 of NW_024412395.1, forward strand.
TACAGTACCATGCCTTCACCATTTCTTCAGCAAGTTCCTTTCTTCATAAAGGAAGATGTGCCTCCCTCCCTCCTCCAAAACCCAATACTTTCCCCACTGTTTTGTTCCATTGAGTTAAAACACTTATTAAACAGAAAACATTTCAATTACCTGGAAATATAACCTTTCTAATAAATCCAGGTGAGCAATGGTAGAATGAGTTATCTCTCAGAGTAGTGGTTTTCCATCTCCAGGAGTATGTAAGCCATATCGTTAAAAGAATAGAATGAATGTTGAGAAAAAGAGTCTGCTCTGAGAGTGAATCAATTCCAAGGTGTTTCCACCACTAGGGACCTCAGAAGAGAAAGACGGACCCCCTCTGTATTTCTTGAACATTTCTGAATTGAAAATGATTATTGAGCACCAGGTTATTTTCCAGGTACTGTAGTAGATACTGGGAATACAGGGATAATCAAAGCATGGTTTCTTCCCTTCAGAAGGCCTACTAAGGAAGAAAAAAATGCAGAGGATATTATAACATGATGTGATAAGTGTAGTGAGACAGATATGTATTTGGGGGTTATGATAGCATAAGGAGGTGGCACTTAGCTCAATGGGACATACAGAGGGCTCTTACTTCCAGTCTTTCATAACACAGAAGCCAGATGTTTATGTGTAAGAATTTTTAACATCTTTTACTATGTCAACTTGCTGTTTCGATAGTAGCTAAGATAGTCCAAGAGACTAAACTAAATGATGCCATTGCTCAATGGAAAATATAAAGGATTTTAGTTTTCTAGTAATAAAAGCATACATATTCATTGCACAAAATTGGCAAATAAAGAATAGACATGGAAAAAAGACAATATTAGCCACTATTAACATTTTTGTGCTATTTTTATCCCAGTTTTTCCCTTTTCTCTCTCCACATATAAGCAAATAAATAATTATAATAAAAATGTATTATTGTATGTATACATGTATAATGTACATGTATGTCCATGGGCACATACATGTTACACCTATAGTAATGCAAATGATTTTATATTCTAAAAATATCCCAATATTATCTAATAGTTATAAACACTTATGTGAAAAATAGTAATTGTACCTTGTTCATAAACTTTTGATAATTAAAGGAGTCTATACATGTAAAGAATTTATAACAGTATCTGAGATATAATATGATGCCAATAAACATAGCTGTCTTTAGCATTATTGTATTGCCTTCAATATCTTTATATCAGGGTCACCTGTTTCCACAGATAATAAAGGATAGGAATACTATTTTTTTTCATGAAAAACTATTAAAGGTGATAAAATAGATACACATTATGTCTGTCCAGAACACCAATTCTGAGAATTTCTCCAGTCCTGTCTTCCCCATAACCTAATTCATTGCCATGATTATGTTGGGAGTTGCTGTCATCTGGCCTCTGTTAACATGGCCAGGGGTCAATCAGACTCCTTCCCTGAAATTAATTATTAAGTGGAAACAAACAAACAAAAATTCATTCTTATTTTGGGTATCTCGATTGAGAGCTATCAGCATAGGAGTAGTTGGCAGTCATATTTCCCACTACGTAGGTAAGAGAAGCAGATGACATAAGTGTTGGAAGAAAAAAAAATGAAGCCAATTCTCAGAAAGAGATGAGAAATGGATACAGTATTCAGATAGTCTTTATATTTAGGATTCCCATGTTTCCTGAGGCTCTACTGCCCCCCCCCGAATAAAAAGAAAAATAATTGTTCTTGGGTTTTATGAAATAAATTTATATTACTATCATAAATTCCCTTTTTGCCTAAGCTACTTTAGGTCTAACCACTTAATTTTATGGATGAGGTAACAAAGCCCCAGAATAGCTAAATTACTTGCCCAATATCATACAACTTTTAAGTTGCAGACATGAAACTGCAAATAAGATAGATGTGAGTATTTAATCACATCTTAATTTTACAGAATTTCTAATACAGCAGCTGTCCCTTGTATTGGGCAGATAGAGAGAAGAAGAGGGAAGGGACAAGGCTAACACGTTAAAGCAACAACTTGCCCTGCTCTTCCAAATCCAGCAATGTTGAGAAGAGAGATCATGGCCAGATGATATGTACAAGTCATATGAGAAGATTCTTTTTTTGTATATAGTTATTTATTTTAAAAACATTTGTTTTAGTTTCAAGTTTTTATTTAAATTTCAGTTAGTTAACATATAGTGTAATATTAGTTTCAGGAGTAGAATTTAGTAATTCATCACTTACATACAACACCCAGTGCTCATCACAAGTGTCCTCCTTATACCTATCACCCAATTTAACCCCCTGCCCCGGCCCACCACCCCTTCAGTAACCCACAGTTTGTTCTCTTTAGTTAAAACTATGTTTTATGGTTTGCCTCTCTCCTTTTTATGCCCCTTCTATGTTCATCTGTTCTGTTTCTTCAATCATATGAGAAGATTCTGTAAACCTTCTCATTCAAAGTACATGGGTAGGAAAATTTTTTCTAAAGATAAAACTCCTGAACTCCAAGAGCCAAACAAAATGTTCACATTCAAGATAAGACTACTGGCAGGCTTCCAACAGTCTCAAATACACCCTGCCAGGGACTTTACTCCTACCCTAAAATTTGTTTCACCTAATCACATCAACTTGTATCTTCTAAGAAAGACCTGTATGTACTAGTGAATGTGCATCAGTGATAGGGAGCAATGGTGCCTTAAAGAGATTACCCATCAACTTTTACTAGTGTAACCCTCTATATGGAAAATGTGGCCATAAACAAGAAGGTTTTAACACATACACAAAATCTCTAAAACCCACTGATGCAATACACTTCATTAAATAACGAGTACACAACATTGTTTTTTTTGCTTATATTGCTTAGAGACTAAAGGACATTTCCACAAAGCAAACAACAGAAGTAAAAATAATTTTACTGTGATAAATAGAATGTAGGTATAAATTTATGCAAGTCAACGAATACAATTTATAATAACATTACTAATGTCATCAATATCTCAGCTACATCCTATAGCTATAATTTTGTCATCAGTCTTTGTTTCCATACCACATCATCATGGTTCCTGGCACGTAGTAACTGTTTAACAAATGTTTGGTGAATTAATAAAATCTATTAACAATCCTCACCCTGCTGGGTTTCTCTGTGACACTTCCAGCCGCTCAGCACTCTACACAGCCCAAACAGCTTGAGAGGTGAAAATTTGCACTCTAGCGAAGAGAGTTCTAAACAGGAGGCCAGGGGAAGAGATTCTTAGATCTATCTAGACACTGGCATTAACTTTCCTCATCTATAAAACATGTCTGCTGCTTTAAATATTTCTAAGAGCTAAATTCTAATAATATTCTATGTTTTTTTTTAATGACAAGGAAGATGCCATGGGTACATTTTCAAAGCAGAAAAGGGTGAGAATCCTAGCTTTACCATTTATTTGTGACCTCAGGCAATTTACTTAACTTCTCTAGATTTTAGGTTTTTTCTTCTGTTAAACAGGAATAATATTTACTTTATAGAACTGTTATGGGAGTCAATTGAAATAATGTGTATAAAGCACTAGGCACAGTGTCTGACACTAACAGCTCAAAAATCATTACTTGGTATTATTGTTACTAGTATTGTTCATTTGTTCTTGTTGTTATTTATCTGCTCTCCTTTCTGAGCCAGGAACAAGTGGAGATTTCTTCATCTAATCAGAATTTAGTGGGAAAACGTCATCAAGGAGACTAAACCCTGCAGCTCTAATAAATAAAGGACAAATCAAGTAACAGCATCAAAGTGTTATTGAACTGTGTGGTCTTTGAACAGTCTAATAAACAGAAGTTTTCTATTGCAGGTATCATCTTATTTTAAAGTAGGGCATAAATGAAATTCTAACTTATATTAAAGGAGGCTAGAATGATTATGTTTATTAAAGAAAGACACGGACTTTAAGGATTAAACATCAGTGCTGGAAGCACTTTGTGGAAGAAGGGTTGAATAAGGGATGTATTCATCTATCTCTTCCTAGATACAACCATCATAACAAATCTGATATTCACACAAGAGCATCATATGAGAGAGCGAAGACTTGGATGTGCAGCAAACTTACAGATGTCAACGAACTAGTGACTGGCAAAAGTGAGACCCAAATCCTGGCTGGCAGTTCCCTAAGGGAATGGCTAAGAATGTCAGTGTCCAATCACCTGCTTTCTCTGGCTAGTATGGTTCTACCTCAAGAAACACTATTGCTGCAAGGAAGCAACTAACATGGTGCTTATGATCAGGAACCTTGGCATCTAACACATGAAAAGGCACATACTTGGTAGGAATTACCTAAATACCTAGCAAAAATGTCTTTAGGGGCACCTGGGTGGCTCAGTGAGTTAAGCATCTGACTTCAGCTGAGGTCATGATCTCATGGTTCCTGAGTTCAAGCCCCACAGTGGGTTATGCTCTGACAGTGAGAGAGCCTGCTTGGGATTCTCTCTCTCTCTCTCCCTCTCTCTGTCCATCCCCTGCTTCTAGTGCTTCTGTCTCTCTCAAAATAAAGTTTTTTAAAAAGAATGTTTGTTTGAAAACATATTAACTTTTCCTTTTTCATAGTCTTAGAACATCTTCTAGGAAATAATTAAAATTGTCAAAAAAAGCTCTGAAGGAAATAATCCACTACTCTCCTCCCTTTTATTAGAGCCCCATCTTTCCTATGGGATCTCTTTTCAGGTAAATATAGCTGAGTAAGAATATTTAAGAATTATTTTTAAAACAAAAAAGTACCTGGAAATTTTTAAGAACAATTGTAAAATATTTTCCAGTTAAGTTTAGTGAATTTGTACCTTATACTTTGAATCATTCAAATATGTCTATTTTGTGTGATCCTTGTCATGTAAAAAGAAAGATTAAAACTGCATTTCTGATTTAATCTTATTACTGGAAATAACAAATATGCCACTGTTATTAAGTTCAACATACAAACTATAGGAACAAATATGTAATCTCTAAACATAAGAAGCTTCACTGAAAGATATACTTTAAGTAAAGCAATGCAAGGAATTTAATCATTTTGAGTGCATATTGATTAAGGACTAATGATGAGAACACATTCTGCTTGTTGCAGACCCAGTGAAAATATCTAGGTCCTAGGAAACAGAACCTAGATGGTAGGTAGAGGGAGAAAAAAAAATCTTAGAATTCTTCAAATTCCTGGTTTGGAAAAAGATGTAATTAATAATGCAAAAGTAAAATTATGCAACTTTTAAAACACTTGTAGATTATCTTTTATTTTTTATTTATTTAAAAAATTTATTAAGATTATTTTATGTTTATTTATTTATTTTAATTTATTTATTTTATTATTTTTTTAAATTTACACCCACGTTAGTTAGCATACAGTGCAACAATGATTTCAGGAGTAGATTCCTTAACGCCCCTTACCCATTTAGCCTATCCCCCCTCCCACAACCCCTCCAGTAATCCTCTGTTTGTTCTCCATATTTAAGAGTCTCTTATGTTTTGTCCCCCTCCCTGTTTTTATATTATTTTTGCCTCCTTTCCCCTATGTTCATCAGTTTTGTATCTTAAAGTCCTCATATGAGGGAAGTCATATAATATTTGTCTTTCTCTGATTAATTTCACTTAGCATAATACCCTCTAGTTCTATCCACATAGTTGCAAATGGCAATATTTCATTCTTTTTGATTGCTGAATAATACTTCATCTTCTTTATCCATTCATCCACGGATGGATATTTGGGTTGTTTCCATACTTTGCCTATTGTTGATAGTGCTGCTATAAACATTGGGGTACATGTGTCCCTTCAAAACACCATACCTGTGTTCCTTGGATAAATACGTAGTAGTTCAATTGCTCGGTTGTAAGGTAGTTCTATTTTTAATTTTTTGAGGAACCTCCAGACTGTTTTCCAGAGTGGCTGCACCAGTTGGCATTCCCACCAGCAGTGCAAAAGAGATCCTATTTCTCCACATCCTTGCCAACATCTGTTGTTGTCTGAGTTGTTAATGTTGCCATTCTGACAGCTGTGATGTGGTATCTCCTTGTGGTTTTGATTTGTATTTCCCTGATGATGAGTGATGTTGAGCATTTTTTCATGTGTTGGTTGGCCATCTGGATGTCTTCTTTGGAGAAGTGTCTATTCATGTCTTTTGCCCACCTTTTCACTGGATTATTTGTTTTTTTGGGTGTTGAGTTTGATAAGTTCTTTATAGATTTTGGATACTAGCCCTTTATCTGATATGTTGTTTGCAAATATCTTCTCCCATTCCATCGGTTGCCTTTCAGTTTTGCTGATTGTTTCCTTTGTTGTGCAGAAGCTTTTTATTTTGATGAGGTCCCAATAGTTCACTTTTGATTTTGTTTCCTTTGCCTCCAGAGATGTGTTCAGTAAGAAGTTGCTGCGGGCAAGGTCAAAGAGGTTTTTACCTGCTTTCTCCTCGAGGATTTTGATGGCTTCCTGTCTTACATTGAGGTCTTTCATCCATTTTGAGTTTATTTGTCTGTATCATGTAAGAAAGTGGTCCAGGTTCATTTTTCTACATGTCACTGTCCAATTTTCCCAGCACCACTTGCTGAAGAGACTATCTTTGTTCCATTGGATATTCTTTCCTGCTTTGTCAAAGATTACTTGGCCATATGTTTGTGGGTCCATTTCTGGGTTCTCTATTATGTTCTATTGATCTGAGTGTCTGTTTTTTTCCAGTACCATACTGTCTTGGATGATTACAGCTTTGTAATACAGCTTGAACTCTGGTAGGTTATCTTTCAGAGAGAATGTGCTTTGGGGGCTCCCAAAGAATTTTAGGGTGCTGCAGTCAGTTCATGTGTGTATATCCAATGAACTTCTTTTAGAGCCGCTGAATAATCACCTTCTATGAACGTTTGAGCAAGCAAACTGCCCTCACTTTAAAACCAATTACTCTAACTCTCCACCATGCCAGAATATGAATTTGGTTTTAACAGATTCTCTCTTTTGTAGCCAACCATGCAGTATCCAGAATGTTGTTTTCAAATGAGGTATTCATTCTCCTAAAATTAATCAATGCATCCTTTCTATAGACCAAATAAATAACTCAGACCTAAATGACTTAACAAACAATATAATACATTGAGAAGGCAAGATGATAGAATTTTCTTTTTCCTGATGGGGCTGATCATAAAGGGGCAACAGGGAGGGAAGATAATGGCTTATTTTCTGTACTTTGTTTCATAACCAAAAACTTGTTGAATTCTTACAAATATTTAAAACTCCAGATTCTCATTTTTTTTCAGAAACCCTTCTGTGATTCTTCTATGCTTCACTGACTTTTCTCTTTCTTTTCTTTAAATTTTATTGTATTCATCTTGTATACAAAGCAGAAGATTACTTTGGAGATCATCTGGTTATATGATCCTTGTTTTACCTATAAGTAGACTGAAATGACTAATATTAAAAAAAAAAAACCTTGCCTAAAATTCCCAGTTTTTGTTTGTTTCTATTTTATATTCATTGAGTTAATCATTTGACCCAAAGCCCTAGGTACATAGTAGATGGGAGTTTCATAGAGCATTCTATAAAACGTGCTCCTGTGTTCCACACGTTTGACCAGATTTCTTTTATAATTTCAAGCATCTAAGTCACCACCATCTCTCTCCAGCTATTGCAATGGTGTCCCTGCTCCATTCCTGTTCCTCCTCAATCCATTCACAGCAGCCAGAATTACCTTTTTAGAGCATATATTTAATTATTTTCCTTTCCTACTGTAATATCCTAAGGTTTTCTGTTATTCATGTTACACATTTCACACTCAAGTCAACTGTATCCTCACCTGCCTCTCCAACCCCAAGCCAAATTTAATCCAGGTCAGGGCTTTCATCTGAGCTCTTATGTTAAATAACATCCCTCTGTATGAAATGATATCTTGATCTTCACACAACTGGCTTCTTGGCATTCAGACTGCACCTTAAATTGCACTTTCATTAGAGCCCTTTCTTGACCCCTCAATCTAATTAGCTAGAACCATTTACACCTATTACTTCCATTTTAATTCTTTGCATAACAATTGTGGCTCTAAAACTTTTTTCCTCTTTACATATTTGGTTTTGTTTCTGTATTTTCTGGTCCCCCTCACCTTAACCTAGAATTTGTGCTTCTATGAGCAGGTACCCAGCCACGTTTGGTCACTGCTATAACCTCAGTGTAGCATACCTTGTAGATAGGAAATATTTAACATACATCTATTATATGAACCGATGAATAAACGTATTCATTTTTCATATATCATACACACTTGGGTCTAACATGGAAAATGATGAGTTGTATAACAAATATTATGTTAATAACTGGATGCCAACCACATTTATGATTACCAAGTTAGCTCATACTTATGGAAACCATAGAATAAGGCACTCTCTGATAAATCCATCACTCAGTTTTAAATGTAAATGGGTGATTAATTAGAAAGCTCTTGCTGTTTTAATTATATTTAAAAAAAAACATCAAAAGTGATTATTTCCCTTAGTAAAACTGTTCACTGCCACCACTTACATGTACTAGATTGCACAGGATCGGTATATGCTGTAAACAATACTGTACTAATAAACATATAAGAAGCAATGCTCTAACAATAGTATATTATTGTTTATTTTAAGAAAACAATAAGTCAAACAAAAATCATTTTTGTGTGTGGCCTTTATAATAAATTCTGTCTGACTCATAATAATAATGAGCAATCTGAGCTGTTATGTACTACTAGTGATTCAGTTCAGGAAAACAAAACAAAAGGCAAAAAACAAAACTCAACCATTCTTCCGAGTCCCGAATCTGTTCAATTGAAAATAGAATTATCAAATAATAAGAAGACCGGCTACTACATCTACTATCATTATGTGTAAATGCTAATTTTGGTAATTATTAGCAAAGAAAAACAAATAGAAAAATAAATTATAAGCTAATATAAGACTGTTTAAAAATATCTTGTCAATTATACCTCAGTAAAGCTAGAAAAAAGACTGAAAATGTCAACCTGATTTCACATTTTACATTATTTAAAATATACCCATTTTTCGGAGTGACTCTATAAAAAACTAATGAATTTTAAATTATAAAGTAAAAATTACAAATAAAAAGGATATTTGGAGATTGTACTTTACATTATAGGGAAGAAAAGTTCCAATAGACATTTAAGAAACCTTTAAAATGGTGGTTCGTATTAGACTTTATTTGTCTCCCTGGCTTAATTGCACATTTGTAATCTTGGGAATATTTTCTTTACCTTTTATTTGTTTGTCTCATCCATATTACATAAAAGATACATCTTATATAATTTGTGCCTAGTGAGTATTTTAATTATCGTGAAATCTCTTTCTTTTAGAAAAACATGCTGGTTAGAGCAACCTGGTACAAGGTTTGCTTATAAGCTTCTACAAAGCTTTAACTACTAAAGGTCTGTGGACATCACAACAAAGTGCAATCACTTCCTGGTCAGATGTCTTTCCTGGTCAGATGTGTTAGCTCTATTTGCACCTGTTAGTTTTTCAGAAACTGGCATCTGATGAATGATGCCATCAGAACACATGGCTGGTCAGCAGACACTCAATCCAGCAGTTGTGACATCTTAATTTATTCCTCTGAAAATAAACTCTATGAAGTCTTAAACGTGATACAATTTAAAACCAAAATTTAAAAAGATTAAGCCCATTATTTGTAATCACTGTTATTACATCAGCTATTCAATGCTTATACTTTATTTCTTGAAACCTCTTTGACTTGTAACAATTTTGATAATCTCCCCTTACGCCCAACTTAGTTGGAAACTTCCAAAGCTCTATTTCTCCCTAGCTTTGCGGTGTTATACAGCCTCCGCACCCTGAGGTTTTAGTGTCAGTGAGCTCAAGTTGGTCTAGCCTGTAGAAGTGGCTAATCTTGGAAGTTGGTCCCAGAGCCTGGAATTCCTGAAAACTGACTTTCTTGGTCTGTCCTTGAAGTATTGTAACTGGCTGTTCACCCACACATGTTTGTTCCACAGTTCTCAATCTTACGTGCACATTATAATCATATTCAGAGCCTAAAAACAAAACAAAACACTGATGCACAGGCCACACCCCCCTCACCCCCTAGAGACTCTGATTTAAATCTTCTGGTGTCTGTCCACTATAGATGTTTTTTTTAAAAAATGTCCCATCAAAGTAACAATATCTTCACCAGAATCTCAAGAGATTAATAATTAAAACAATGATTTACTATTAGGAACACTGATTGTAGGAGTCTTATTTGTTTCCTCTGTTTCTTCTCTCCATTATCTTTGATGATTTCCTTCAGCTGTGAAAACTAAACTACTGAGGTAGCAGATGTAATGTTTCCCTTCTCTGACATCACCCCAACCAATTCTGTCTATCTTACATTGTCTTGGTCATCTTCACCCTTTTTTTTTTTTTTAATTTTTTTTTTCAACGTTCATTTATTTTTGGGACAGAGAGAGACAGAGCATGAACGGGGGAGGGTCAGAGAGAGAGGGAGACACAGAATCGGAAACAGGCTCCAGGCTCTGAGCCATCAGCCCAGAGCCTGACGCGGGGCTCAAACTCACGGACCGCGAGATCGTGACCTGGCTGAAGTCAGACGCTTAATGACTGCGCCACCCAGGCGCCCCCATCTTCACCCTTTTGATGTGAATTTTTAATTTGGCTTTAAAAGCAGCCACTTGGGGGCGCCTGGGTGGCGCAGTCGGTTAAGCCTCCGACTTCGGCTCAGGTCATGCATGATCTCAGGGTCCGTGAGTTCCAGCCCCGCGTCAGGCTCTGTGCTGACAGCTCAGAGCCTGGAGCCTGCTTCAGATTCTGTGTCTCCCTCTCTCTCTGACCCTCCCCTGTTCATGCTCTGTCTCTCTCTGTCTCAAAAATAAATAAACATTAAAAAAAAAAAACAAAAACAAAAACAAAACAGCCACTTGGTTCCCAGCATGAATTTATAACTAACATTTTTCCCCAAACTGACAAATATATCCTTATTGAAAATGATGCAAGTATCTAAAACTAAGAAAAATAGGATATGAGGAATAATTGTATTTCTTTTGTGGTAAGAGAGAGGCGGAGGGAAATGGGAGAGCAGGAAAGAGGTAAAGAAGTGTAGAAAGATAAAGTTGATTGATGTGGCTGACACAAATTCTTTCCAAAATTAGGGTAAGGAAGACATTACAACTTCAGTTTTTGAAATAAACTGAAGTCATCTTAACCTAAACTTAAGTTCTATTTTAAAAGCCCTTTTTCCCACTAGTCAAAAAAACTAAAATCTCAGGAGTGCCTGGGTGGCTCAGTCAGTTAGGCATCTGACTCTGGATTTTGGCCTCAGGTCATAATCTCATGGTTTGTGAGTTTGAACCCCACATCAGGCTGCATACTGACAGTATGGATTCTTTCGGTCTCTCTCCCTCCCTCTCTCTCTCTCTCTCTCTTTGCCCCTCCCCTGCTCATGCTCTCTCTCTCTCTCTCTCTCAAAAATAAATGAACATTAAAAAAACACGAAAAACTAAAATCTCAAATAATTAGGTAATTACCCACACCCACTTCACTGACTTTACCTTAAAGCTTTACCTAATTTCCATGAAACTTAAAGAAACTATCAGGAATTGAAGTGCAGTATATATACTCTCAGTATTGTAACTACCTCTCCTTACCCTCCAAATCACCAAATACTCCTGCAGATTTTTACATGCCCCTTGTAGAGTGAGATACAATCCCAGGTTCAGAACCATTAGAAGCTGGAAAAGGGAACAGACAAAGGGTTTAAAGAAATACTACTGGACCAAAAATTGATTAAAAGTCCCAAAGTATTATCCCACTTATTTATATATGCATAGGGGAAAAAAAAAAAAGAAGAATGAAAAAGATATAAATACAATGCTGACAGTAGCTAATTGTAGCTTGGTATATCATGTAATTTAAAAAAAATGGTGTTTGTTGTCTTGCTTACCCATATTTTCTAACAACAGGTTTTTTTTTTAATTTTATGACAACAAAACATTTTATTAATGCATATTTTAAAAGTTAATAAAGGATGAAAAACTTATTTATGATTAATTCAGTACTTAGAGCAGTGGTCTCACTCTTTTATTTTTTAAATTCTTTAATGTTTGTTTGTTTGTTTGTTTGTTTGTTTTGAGAGAGAGAAAGAGAGAGAGAGAACACAAGCAGGGGAGGGACGGAGAGAGAGAGGGAGAGAAAGAATCCCAAGCAGTCTCTGTGCTACCTACATAGAGCCCATGAAGGGCTCAAACTCATGAAGCATGAGATCATGACTTGAGCCTAAATCAAGAGTCAGATGCTTAACAGAGTGAACCACCCAGGTGTCCCACTATTCTTTAAACTAGTAAAACAGTACTCTGGTTGGCAAGCTCATTCCTCTCAGTGTTTTCTTTCTAACTGTTCGAAGTTCCCACACATGATATTCTTTCTAGTTCCATTTCATTTAAGCAACCTCTGTGACCTTGGAAAAATGATTACAGCTCTAGGTCACAAGTAGACAGTTATTAGTGATATCCAAAGGGAAACAAATTTCGTTCCTAAAACTGATTATGATCATTGCATATACATAATTTTCAAGTATTTTGTGAAAAACATGTTAAATGGCTCCACTTAAATGCCATTAGAGAATTATACATAGTTATCATAGTTGTAGAACAAAGATAGACTTTTCACATAATATTAAAGTCTTATTTATATGTTAGCAATCGCATTGATTTAATACTGCTCATGCTTAGTATTCAGAAATTAAAATTTAGAGACTTTAAAAAGAAACATTTCTGTTCCCTGGAGATTGGAAATGCACCAGTGTTTATATCGTTATTGTATTATAATCAAGTTCACATTAACAAAAGCAGGTGAGGCAAGAAGTTGAAAGAGGTAAGAGCCACTGAAATTTTTCTGACCTGTATGCCTCTTAATAGATCAGGAAGTAAAGACTCATGAGGGTGAGAGAAACTATATTGTTCCTAGGAAGAGAATTTCAACATATATTCGAAAATATAAATATTTGAATAACAACAATCTAGTCTGCCTTCTATTGTATTCCTCCATGACTAACATAATAGGCAATGTATGTTGATTGAACAGGTTATATATGTTGAATGAAGTGGGATTAGTTGGTGGAAATAATTTTAGGATATTAATATACAATAAAATTAGTCATTAGAGCACTATATGCTAATCTGATGTAAATTAAAAAATAAAATTAACAACAACAACAACAAAATTAGTCATTAGAGATACAAAGGTAGGAGAGGGAAGACGGCGGCGTAGGAGGACGCTGGGCTCAACCCCGTGTCCTGCTGATCACTTAGATTCCACCTACACCTGCCTAAATAACCCAGAAAACCGCCAGAGGATTAGCAGAACGGAGTCGCCGGAGCCAAGCGCAGACGAGAGGCCCAAAGAAGAGGGTAGGAAGGGCGGCGAGGCGATGCGCGCTCCACGGACCTTCGGGAGGGAGCCGGGGCTGAGGGGCGGCTCGCCGGCCAAGCAGAGCCCCCGAGTCTGGCTTGCAAAAAGCGGAGGGGACTGACGGACTGTGTTCCGACAGCAAGCGCGACTTAGCATCTAGGAGGTCATAAGTTAACAGCTCTGCTCAGAAAGCGGGAAGGCTGGAGGACAAAGGGAAGGAGAGCTGCTGAGCCCCCTGACGACAGAGCTCAGTTTGGTGGGAAACAAAGGCGCTCCCAGCGCCATCTCCCCCGCCCATCCCCGAGCCAAAATCCCAAAGAGAACCAGTTCCTGCCAGGGAACTTGCTCGCTCCGAGCAAACACCCAACTCTGCGCTTCTGCAGAGCCAAACCTCCGGCAGCGGATCTGACTCCCTCCTGCTGCCACAGGGCACCTCCTGAAGTGGATCACCTAAGGAGAACCAAGCTAAGCCTGCCCCTCCTGCCCCTGTGCACCTTGCCTACCCACCCCAGCTAAGACGCCAGATCCCCAGCATCACAAGCCTGGCAGTGTGCAAGTAGCCCAGAGGGGCCACCCCACCCCACAGTGAATCCCGCCCCTAGGAGAGGGGAAGAGAAGGCACACACCAGTCTGACTGTGGCCCCAGCGGTGGGCTGGGGGCAGACATCAGGTCTGACTGCGGCTCCGCCCACCAACTCCAGTTATACACCACAGCACAAGGGAAGTGCCCTGCAGGTCCTCACCACGCCAGGGACTATCAAAAAATGACCAAGCGGAAGAATTCCCCTCAGAAGAATCTCCAGGAAATAACAGCAGCTAATGAGCTGATCAAAAAGGATTTAAATAATATAACAGAAAGTGAATTTAGAATAATAGTCATAAAATTAATCGCTGGGCTTGAAAACAGTATAGCTGTCAGCAGAGAATCTCTTCCCACAGAGATCAAGGGACTAAGGAACAGTCACGAAGAGCTGAAAAACGCTTTAAACGAAATGCATAACAAAATGGAAACCACCACAGCTCGGATTGAAGAGGCAGAGGAGAGAATAGGTGAACTAGAAGATAAAGTTATGGAAAAAGAGGAAGCTGAGAAAAAGAGAGAGAAAAAAATCCAGGAGTATGAGGGGAAAATTAGAGAACTAAGTGATACACTAAAAAGAAATAATATACGCATCATTGGTATCCCAGAGGAGGAAGAGAGAGGGAAAGGTGCTGAAGGGGTACTTGAAGAAATAATAGCTGAGAACTTCCCTGAACTGGGGAAGGAAAAAGGCATTGAAATCCAAGAGGCACAGAGAACTCCCTTCAGACGTAACTTGAATCGATCTTCTGCACGACATATCATAGTGAAACTGGCAAAATACAAGGATAAAGAGAGAATTCTGAAAGCAGCAAGGGGTAAACGTGCCCTCACATATAAAGGGAGACCTATAAGACTCGTGACTGATCTCTCTTTTGAAACTTGGCAGGCCAGAAAGAATTGGCACGAGATTTTCAGTGTGCTAGACAGAAAAAAATATGCAGCCGAGAATCCTTTATCCAGCAAGTCTGTCATTTAGAATAGAAGGAGAGATAAAGGTCTTCCCAAACAAACAAAAACTGAAGGAATTTGTCACCACTAAACCAGCCCTACAAGAGATCCTAAGGGGGACCCTGTGAGACAAAGTACCAGAGACATCACTACAAGCATAAAATATACAGACATCACAATGACTCTAAACCCATATCTTTCTATAATAACACTGAATGTAAATGGATTAAATGTGCCAACCAAAAGACATAGGGTATCAGAATGGATAAAAAAACAAGACCCATCTATTTGCTGTCTACAAGAGACTCATTTTAGACCTGACGACACCTTTAGATTGAGAGTGAGGGGATGGAGAACTATTGATCATGCTACTGGAAGCCAAAAGAAAGCTGGAGTAGCCATACTTATATCAGACAAACTAGACTTTAAATTAAAGGCTGTAACAAGAGATGAAGAAGGACATTATATAATAGTGACAGGGTCTACCCATCAGGAAGAGCTAATAATTATAAATGTCTATGCGCCGAATACCGGAGCGCCCAAATATATAAAACAATTACTCATAAACATAAGCAACCTTATTGATAAGAATGTGGTAATTGCAGGGGACTTTAACACCCCACTTACAGAAATGGATAGATCATCTAGACACACGGTCAATAAAGAAACAAGGGCCCTGAATGAGACATTGGATCAGATGGACTTGACAGATATATTTAGAACTCTGCATCCCAAAGCAACAGAATAGACTTTCTTCTCGAGTGCACATGGAACATTCTCCAAGATAGATCATATACTGGGTCACAAAACAGCCCTTCATAAGTTTACAAGAATTGAAATCATCCCATGCATACTTTCAGACCACAATGCTATGAAGCTTGAAATCAACCACAGAAAAAAGTCTGGAAAACCTCCCAAAGCATGGAGGTTAAAGAACACCCTACTAACGAATGAATGGGTCAACCAGGCAATTAGAGAAGAAATTAAAAAATATATGGAAACAAATGAAAATGAAAACACAACAATCCAAACGCTTTGGGACACAGCGAAGGCAGTCCTGAGAGGAAAATACATTGCAATCCAGGCCTATCTCAAGAAACAAGAAAAATCCCAAATACAAAATCTAACAGCACACCTAAAGGAAATAGAAGCAGAACAGCAAAGGCAGCCTAAACCCAGCAGAAGAAGAGAAATAATAAAGATCAGAGCAGAAATAAACAATATAGAATCTAAAAAAACTGTAGAGCAGATCAACAAAACCAAGAGTTGGTTTTTTGAAAAAATAAACAAAATTGACAAACCTCTAGCCAGGCTTCTCAAAAAGAAACGGGAGATGACCCAAATAGATAAAATCATGAATGAAAATGGAATTATTACAACCAATCCCTCAGAGATACAAACAATTATCAGGGAATACTATGAAAAATTATATGCCAACAAATTGGACAACCTGGAAGAAATGGACAAATTCCTGAACACCCACACTCTTCCAAAACTCAATCAGGAGGAAATAGAAAGCTTGAACAGACCCATAACCAGCGAAGAAATTGAATCGGTTATCAAAAATCTCCCAACAAATAAGAGTCCAGGACCAGATGGCTTCCCAGGGGAGTTCTACCAGACGTTTAAAGCAGAGATAATACCTATCCTTCTCAAGCTATTCCAAGAAATAGAAAGGGAAGGAAACTTCCAGACTCATTCTATGAAGCCAGTATTACTTTGATTCCTAAACCAGACAGAGACCCAGTAAAAAAAGAGAACTACAGGCCAATATCCCTGATGAATATGGATGCCAAAATTCTCAATAAGATACTAGCAAATCGAAATCAACGGCATATAAAAATAATTATTCACCATGATCAAGTGGGATTCATTCCTGGGATGCAGGGCTGGTTCAACATTCGCAAATCAATCAACGAGATACATCACATTAACAAAAAAAAAGAGAAAAACCATATGATCCTGTCAATCGATGCAGAAAAGGCCTTTGACAAAATCCAGCACCCTTTCTTAGTAAAAACCCTTGAGAAAGTCGGGATAGAAGGAACATACTTAAAGATCATAAAAGCCATTTATGAAAAGCCCACAGCTAACATCATCCTCAACGGGGAAAAACTGAGAGCTTTTTCCCTGAGATCAGGAACACGACAGGGATGCCCACTCTCACCGCTGTTGTTTCACATAGTGCTGGAAGTTCTAGCATCAGCAATCAGACAACAAAAGGAAATCAAAGGCATCAAAATTGGCAAAGATGAAATCAAGCTTTTGCTTTTTGCAGATGACATGATATTATACATGGAAAATCCGATAGACTCCACCAAAAGTCTGCTAGAACTGATACATGGATTCAGCAAAGTTGCAGGATACAAAATCAATGTACAGAAATCAGTTGCATTCTTATACACTAACAATGAAGCAACAGACAGACAAATAAAGAAACTGATCCCATTCACAATTGCACCAAGAAGCATAAAATACCTAGGAATAAATCTAACCAAAGATG
>NW_024412395.1:89867776-89868845 GCF_014898765.1 Herpailurus yagouaroundi
TGGAAGTTCTAGCATCAGCAATCAGACAACAAAAGGAAATAAAAGGCATCAAAATTGGCAAAGATGAAATCAAGCTTTCGCTTTTTGCAGATGACATGATATTATACATGGAAAATCCGATAGACTCCACCAAAAGTCTGCTAGAACTGATACATGGATTCAGCAAAGTTGCAGGATACAAAATCAATGTACAGAAATCAGTTGCATTCTTATACACTAACAATGAAGCAACAGACAGACAAATAAAGAAACTGATCCCATTCACAATTGCACCAAGAAGCATAAAATACCTAGGAATAAATCTAACCAAAGATGTAAAGGATCTGTATGCTGAAAACTATAGAAAGCTTATGAAGGTAATTGAAGAAGATTTAAAGAAATGGAAAGACATTCCCTGCTCATGGATTGGAAGAATAAATATTGTCAAAATGTCAATACTACCCAAAGCTATCTACACATTCAATGCAATCCCAATCAAAATTGCACCAGCATTCTTCTCGAAACTAGAACAAGCAATCCTAAAATTCATATGGAACCACAAAAGGCCCCGAATAGCCAAAGTAATTTTGAAGAAGAAGACCAAAGCAGGAGGCATCACAATCCCAGACTTTAGCCTCTACTACAAAGCTGTCATCATCAAGACAGCATGGTATTGGCACAAAAACAGACACATAGACCAATGGAATAGAATAGAAACTCCAGAACTAGACCCACAAACGTATGGCCAACTCATCTTTGACAAAGCAGGAAAGAACATCCAATGGAAAAAAGACAGTCTCTTTAACAAATGGTGCTGGGAGAACTGGACAGCAACATGCAGAAGGTTGAAACTAGACCACTTTCTCACACCATTCACAAAAATAAACTCAAAATGGATAAAGGACCTGAATGTGAGACAGGAAACCATCAAAACCCTAGAGGAGAAAGCAGGAAAAGACCTCTCTGACCTCAGCCGTAGCAATCTCTTACTCGACACATCCCCAAAGGCAAGGGAATTAAAAGCAAAAGTGAATTACTGGGACCTTATGAAGATAAAAAGCTTCTGCACAGCAAAGGAAACAACCAACAA
>NW_024412395.1:89873845-90000500 GCF_014898765.1 Herpailurus yagouaroundi
AAACTAGAACAAGCAATCCTAAAATTCATATGGAACCACAAAAGGCCCCGAATAGCCAAAGTAATTTTGAAGAAGAAGACCAAAGCAGGAGGCATCACAATCCCAGACTTTAGCCTCTACTACAAAGCTGTCATCATCAAGACAGCATGGTATTGGCACAAAAACAGACACATAGACCAATGGAATAGAATAGAAACCCCAGAACTAGACCCACAAACGTATGGCCAACTCATCTTTGACAAAGCAGGAAAGAACATCCAATGGAAAAAAGACAGTCTCTTTAACAAATGGTGCTGGGAGAACTGGACAGCAACATGCAGAAGGTTGAAACTAGACCACTTTCTCACACCATTCACAAACAGAAACTCAAAATGGATGAAGGACCTGAATGTGAGACAGGAAACCATCAAAACCTTAGAGGAGAAAGCAGGAAAAGACCTCTCTGACCTCAGCCGTAGCAATCTCTTACTCGACACATCCCCAAAGGCAAGGGAATTAAAAGCAAAAGTGAATTACTGGGACCTTATGAAGATAAAAAGCTTCTGCACAGCAAAGGAAACAACCAACAACACTAAAAGGCAACCAACGGAATGGGAAAAGATATTTGCAAATGACATATCGGACAAAGGGCTAGTCTCCAAAATCTATAAAGAGCTCACCAAACTCCACACCCGAAAAGCAAATAACCCAGTGAAGAAATGGGCAGAAAACATGAATAGACACTTCTCTAAAGACATCCGGATGGCCAACAGGCACATGAAAAGATGTTCAGCGTCGCTCCTTATCAGGGAAATACAAATCAAAACCACACTCAGGTATCACCTCACGCCAGTCAGAGTGGCCAAAATGAACAAATCAGGAGACTCTAGATGCTGGAGAGGATGTGGAGAAACGGGAACCCTCTTGCACTGTTGGTGGGAATGCAAATTGGTGCAGCTGCTCTGGAAAGCAGTGTGGAGGTTCCTCAGAAAATTAAAAATAGACCTACCCTATGACCCAGCAATAGCACTGCTAGGAATTTATCCAAGGGACACAGGAGTACTGATGCACAGGGGCACTTGTACCCCAATGTTCATAGCAGCACTCTCAACAATAGCCAAATTATGGAAAGAGCCTAAATGTCCATCAACTGATGAATGGATAAAGAAATTGTGGTTTATATACACAATGGAATACTACATGGCAATGAGAAAAGATGAAATATGGCCTTTTGTAGCAACATGGATGGAACTGGAGAGTGTGATGCTAAGTGAAATAAGCCATACAGAGACAGATACCATATGGTTTCACTCTTATGTGGATCCTGAGAAACTTGACAGGAACCCAGGGGGAGGGGAAGAAAAAAAAAAAAAAAGAGGTTAGAGTGGGAGAGAGCCAAAGCATAAGAGACTGTTGAGAACTGAGAACAAAGTAAGGGTTGATGGGGGGTGGGAGGGAGGAGAGGGTGGGTGATGGGTATTGAGGAGGGCACCTTTTGGGATGAGCACTGGGTGTTGTATGGAAACCAATTTGACAATAAATTTCATATATAAATAAAAAAAAAAACAGGTACAAAGGTAAACTCTGTTAAGACAAATTCAAGCTTACTTAGTACGTTTGGTCTGCTCAGTTTGTTCAGTCGCCAAATTTTGAGTTTTGTAGTGTTTCCTCTCTTTTTTTCCACATGGAAAATCCCTCCATATTTTATCTGTTCCAGAAAGTGGGCACCACAACTCTAGAACAGACTCTCTTGAGGTATACCATGGTATAACCCGATGGGAAACTATGTCCAGAGAAGGTCCTATGTGATAATACAATAAAAATATAACACTTTTGATTTCACTTATCAAGTACTTATCACTGCTAAGTGCTTTTAAATATAGTAGGTCATTGAAACTTCATGAAAGGTCTATGAGGTGGATTTTATTACTGTCCTTTTATACATGAAAAAAAGGTTAAAGAATAATGGTTTTTCAAGCTTGTAGGGAAAAGAAACAAGAAATGAAACCCAGAATGTTCTAACCAAAGTTTTGGGTCCCATTTGGCATCTATAACTCCATGATGTGAGAGAAGTATATCTCAAAAAAATTATATTGCAAAGAATAATAGCAAAGAAATTAAGAGTAAAGACAATGAAACCTGTCTGCCTGAGTTTGAATCTTGGCTCTGCCATTAATGAACTGAAATCAGTTTACTTACATTACACAACCTTTTCAGTCTTCTGTGCAAAATGGGGAAATTGTTAATTTGACCTTATGGTGTTACAATGATAATATGTGTTAACCTATATAAAGTCCTTAGAACTGTGTCAGTGATCAGTATACCATTATAAATATGTACATATTTTCTCTTATTAGTATGACCTTTGATTGCTTTTATGTGAGAAATGAGTTGCTATCAGTGATTACTGGCAAAAAAATACACACTTTAATTCTCTGATATATCAGGGAAAAAATGGATATGTATTTCCAGAGAAAGAAACTATCTAATTTAGGCACTGTTACACACAGTGAGATAACTTGATCCAATCACAAATGAGCATTTTAAAAACCAGACACCTTCATAAACTGTGTTAGTGAGATTATAGGCATACATATATCACAAAGATTAATCATTAAATTTAAATGTTTATGATATAAATGCATTGTGTGTATTTTTCCTTCATTAAAACAGCAGAAAATAGGGCTTGGCTGTATATGGGAATTCTCCTGCATGATTCCTAAGATTCTGAGAGTATGCTGTTGTTATTGTTGTTTTTCTACAAAAACACCAGAAGTACTGTTACTGGGGGAAGAAGACTGCCTTTGCCCCAGAGCACTCCCCACACCTCACTGCCTTTGTCGCCTTGAATACTGCATTATAAGAACTTGCCTGAGAAAAAGCAATTGTGAGGCATTTCCTGAGTTCTAATTTAAGATACGTTTTAAGATACTGAAAGCAATTGGCATTTGGCTTTGTGTTACTCTATGCACCAGAGGCATGTAGTTATCAAAACAACTCTTGTGTGTTATTCCCCTACTTATTAAATTGATTTTATTAAACTTGTTCCTGGCTGATTTGCTATATGCCAAGCTTTCTCCTGGGATCTATTTCTAAAGAATTCATAATGGAGGTGATAACTTTTGATGGGTACATTTCAGAAAGTTCTCAGATTCTAATAAAATCCCCCAAGTTTGCATAAAACCCTAGAGAAAACATCCAAGTTATATAAATGTTTTGGAATTAGTGCTAGGAAGATATAAAAAGCAACAGAATATTAATTGTTTTGCGATACAAAT
Organism: Herpailurus yagouaroundi; assembly: GCF_014898765.1. Taxonomy (NCBI): domain Eukaryota; kingdom Metazoa; phylum Chordata; class Mammalia; order Carnivora; family Felidae; genus Herpailurus; species Herpailurus yagouaroundi. The sequence goes on from NW_024412395.1 coordinate 89,877,103, forward strand.
CAAAGAAAGGAGAAAAAAAGGCTTGTGAGTCAATTATTAATGCAGTTTTAGTTTGAAATTGTGTGTCAGAATGCAGAGAATTTATGACTAAACTTCTCAAAAGGAAGGAAGCTTGATGTACAATGGGCAGATTTTCACAAGAAACCAGAGCTATTCTCTACATGTCTCAATATTTTGACAAAATTGGAAATACTCATAGAGAGAAAAAAAAAAAAGACGACACTGACTGCAAATGATGTTGTGGTTTGAAAAAAAAAATAATTTAGGAAAGGAAAATGTGAATTGTGCTTTAGAGGGAGAATTTCAGGTTCAGGCATGAATTGAAGAGAAGGGGTTTAGGAGGTCAGTTAACAAATTACTATAGAGGAAGCAAAATCTGAGACACTATTAAAAAGAAAATCCTAGATTTTAAAACTTTAGCAGACTAGTAACAGTGTAGCCTCTATATGAGTCAAGTTACAAGTTGAAAGTTGAAATACTGAAAAAAAAAAAAAAAGAGAGAGAGAGAGAGAGAGGGACAGATGGAAAGAAAACCAAAGAAACACCATAGTAACTATAGAACATCCTCAAAGAATTTGGTGAAAATGTTAAATAACATATTTCATATGTTATTTATTTGGACACATCTGTTGTGTTCATCTCAGTAATGAAAACAAACCTTAAAGGACCGTTCTGTTCCTCAAAGTCAAATAAAGGTGGTGGATTACTCAAGGTTTCAGATTTCTTAAAGTTTGCCTCAATGAGTAAGCCATTGAAACTCACATAGTACACATTTCATTCATTTTCAAAAATGCAGTGACCTTTTCACATTAAACATTTTATTGTTGCTATTTGTCAGCTCATAATTTTAGCATAGTGAAAAATAAATCTCTGGTTTGAATTATCTGCTCAATCTTTGTAAACCAAGGGTAACCAACAGGCCAGAGAAAGGAAAATGTGGGATGAAGGCGCTTAGATAAATTGGAGCATCGTATGATGGGCATTTGCTGGAATCTTGAATACTTTACTATTCAAAGCAACTTCCATTTTGCCTGCCTCTCTCCTATATTGATCCTGATTCCATTTCTCCATTATTACTATGCCCAGTATCTACTTACTTTCCTACTCAGTTAATGTTTAAGGGAAAAAATATATTTATACGTATATAAGTGTATATATACACACACAGATACATATAAATGATATACAAGAAGTTCTTAAGGGTGATCTTTAGACAGTTGCATCCCACTTACACACAGCCTGATGAAGTAATTTAACAAATGTCTATTTAGTGTCCCCTTAACACACTGAGGCACTGTGCTAAGTACTGGGGATGCAGAGATAAAAGACAAATATTGTTCCCATCAGAAAATCACAGTTTAGAGGCTAGGTTTGGGGTATAGAGACAACAGAAGAATCAACAATTATAACTGATTACTGTTGTAATAGTACACACAGGATGTTCCACTAAAGAAATAGGAAAATTATGTCCTTTAAATGTAAGAGGGCAAGGAATATCTCTATAAAGAGGTAACACCTAGGGATAGTTACTAACCTTGGATCTAAAGGGAGATTTTTCTTCTAGCTCTAAGAAGAAATATTTTGGATATAGATAATTTGTCGGAGAAAGGCAGTGAGGCCAGATTTGAGAAAAATTCTACTTTAGGTACTCCAGTTTCTAGAAATGCCAATGAGAAACTGAATGTTTATCTAGGGTTTATCAATGTACTGGAAATGTAAAAGTATGCAGTTCAATCGTTGACAGACTGATGAAATGAAGCCTCCACTTTGATGAAAATTGATTATTTAACAGGCAATTGGAAATGGAGTGTCATTTTTTTTAAAGACCTTGTCAGCCCCTTGAAGGATGTTTTGGGGAAAAAAAATAGATTTTTCTTTTCTTGTCCAGTCTCTTATGGACATTATAAAATTTGTTTTGAAAGGTGATATACAGATGCATTTAAAACATATCCAATAAAATATGCTAGATGTTAATATTTACATAAGAAAATTTGAATTTAACCAAAACTCACTTACCTAAGATTGATATCCTATAAATGGTTCAAATGCACAATTAAAGACTCTTAGGTGTATCCAGATACATGAAATAACAGAAAAACTGGGGGTGGGCAGAGAACCACTTTCTGTCTACTTACTGTAATACTCATAACTGTGCATACTTATAAACATTTGGCTATGCATATTAAGAAGCTACTGATGAAATAAATTCTATGTCATGAACTTCCTCTTGAGATATAAGGATATAATGTGTAGTTTATGGTATTAAATAGTAAGTCACATACTATCTAGTTACAAGAAATTTTATAAGAATAAAAAAAATATATCAGGACCTTTTAAGTAGTAAAAATAACAGCCATGACTCTCTACTTACAATAGCTACACTGCATTTTGATGAATGTGTTTTCTGAACTACTAATAATCCAGGTATTCCTTGCCATAGTTTTACTTTGATGGCCTTGATAGCAAGGCACAATTAACTACACATCTCCAATTCACATGCAACAGGCACAGATATGAAATGATTTCCCTTGAGGTATAAAAATACATTGTCCTTGCTTTCTTACAAACTCTACCTTATCTCAAAGCTTTAGCTTGGCTCTTGCACAATGCCAATTTATAATTCTACTAGTCCACTTTCAGAAGTCAGCTCTATAGAGCTTTATTTAGGGAAGTTTTTTTTTTTTTCTGGATGATTTTAATTACATTCTTTAAATTCATCCTTTTTCTTTCCCCTGCCATAAAGTTACCTGTATTGGGGATGGTAGGGATTAGAAGGGTTATCTAGAGTTAGTGAGATATCTAAAGCATGCTGATTCTATTTTAAAGATAACACTGATCATCACACAACCACTTCTATCAAATCTATGCATCCAGGTGCGATAAATGATGGATATACGGTAGCTTTAAGAAAGCTGTGTCATTGAGACTGAATGATTATTTCCATATTAAAGTGAACTGCTGACATGGGATTGTGTATCAATGGTTTTCCAGTCATTACTGACTATTAGAATACAGTTTTGCTTTGTTTTGTTTTGATTTAACCCCAGGGTAAATCGACAGCCTGCAATAGATCTAACTGACAGGATGGCTGTTTTCAGCTAATGGTTTGTAACATCAATGGACCTTATCCTGGCCTCAATTATAGACATCAACATTTATTGCAAAAGAAAGCCACAACTAAAAGTGGAAAGTAAGGTAATGAAGAGTGGGTGGGGGGAAAGAAAGCTAAGCAGAGTTCCATCCCTATGACTGAGCCCCAGATGCTGCTACAGTTTTTGAAGACAAATTCCTCTCCCTTATGACTATATCTGATAAAAAAACAACAGCAGCAACAACAAAACCAAAACAAACAAACAAAAAACCCCTATTATTATTATTTACTACTGGTTTTATAAACTGATGGGATGGTTCAGCTTTAATTATGTCATTCTCACTGATAGTTTCCCTTCCTACTAGTGTGTGTGTATAAATATTTATAGGAGTGCCCTTCTTAAACAATCAGAGTAAATCAGTTTCATAAACCACAAATGCCCACACTAGGTGCTAGGCACAACGCTAAGGTGCAGGATACAAAACACAAATAAATCTCAATTCACAATCCTTTACCTCAAGAGAATGGCCAAATAAATATGTAATTGCGATATGGTATGATAAATTAAATAAAGGAAGTGGATACTGGGAATAGAGGGATCCTAAGGAAGAAGCAATCATTCTGCTTGAGTGGGTGTGTGGAAGGTCTTACAGAAAAGAGAAGTCCTGATCAAATGCAAAGAACCTTTCAAGCATTTAGATTGGTCTTGAGTCCTGTAGAGTCATTAAAACAGAGTTCTGGAGGGCTGCTATTCTCCAGAGATTTAGGTTTTTGTTTATTCTGCTTATTGTAAGCCACAGGTAAGTAGATAAATTTGCATTGCTAATCATTTCAAAATCTGCTGACATTTTAGTGTTGTTGTGTATGAGGGTTAGTCAATTTTTAATAATTATTTGTTTATATAGATTTGGGGAGAGCCAAGGGACTGGTCTCTGATTGCTGAGACTGTTAGGAAATCAGGATCTTCAACACATGAAACTTAAATGTGAAGAGGTAACCTATGAGCTTGCTTTAATAGCATTAATAGTCAGATGTACAATGTACCAAAATGAATTTTAAAAAGATAATATTCCAGTGTGTGGCACATAGTAGACATTTGAAATATAATTACTGAATGAATAAATTTAAGCATAAAATTATACATGGCTATTCTGAAAAATGCTTTGTGTCTGGAACAAGATAAAATTCATTTATATTCAAATTACTTTTAACATAAAAACAAACTTTAAAGTATTTCTCTTCTTTTTTTTAATTTTTGGGTCAAAGATTTGCAAGATTTTGAGAGAGAAAGTATTAGGCAATGTGAAATCAGTGATGAAAACATGCATACCACAAAAATAGCCAACCTATCTAGAGAAACAATATCCAAATGATTCCAGAGCTATAAGAATTAAAACTGAAAAAAAACAAAATAAGTTGAAATGCTCCTGTTACCTGAAACTGAAAATAATATATTGCAAAGGAAGGTTAGTCCAGTCAGAAATTTGTTTTAACTGATACTCAAACACTGCTCATTGTCCATGATTATAATTTCACTTCTAGACTGTCTTTCATAAATATGTTTGCAACAATCACAAAAAAAGCTGTAAAGAGCTCCTAGAAGCTTATTCAGGCACCTTGCAACCCTCTATCCTCACCACAACCCATAATCCCCACCCCCACCCTTTTGCTTGGGGTTAAATTTACCTTTTTTGAGTCACAGATTTCTCTTTGTTGCCATGATTTTAGTTCTCACTATAGTTTTCCCAGGTTATGATAATTCCTTCTCAAATCAATTACATATATAGAATTCTGCACTTTGAACTTGCCTTATTTCTTGCCTTCTTGGAGAAACTAGAGTAAATTTTGGAAGCCCAAAAATTTCAGGTTAATTTATTTTATTAATTCTGTCTTCCTCTAAAATATGTATCTTTGCTCCTTACTACTGGTCATTTTCATAATTTTATTTTATATATATCTGATCTTTGCAACTATTTTACTTTCTGATCATTCATTTATTCAGTGATTTTTCATTTTCTTATTTGTGCTGATTAAAACTCCAATCAATTTGCTTCCAAAATTAACTCATTTGGATTTCAATAAATTTGATTAACATTAGTCATTTTATTTCATTCATCTCTTTGACTATAAGGTGTTCATAGCTTAAACACAGCTTTGGTGTTTGCTTCAACTCCATGGGTCATTTTCATCTCCAGGGAAAATTTCATTTATAACAACAACAAAAATGTTTTGTTTTGTTTTGTTTTTCAAAAGAGAATTTCTCCTCTTGTTTCTTTTATGTTTATGCATGTTCCTTCTAAAACACCATGTGATTGTTTAGTCAATTAATAAACACTGTAACCATGAGCATATGGCTAAACCATTAGTCATAATATGGGCATGATTTAAACATCATAGATAATAATACCAAAAGCAACTTGACATATATATCACTTTGAGAGTTTCACTGAAATCTCAAATATAACATTTCCTAAATTGAACTATGTATCTCTGCCATCAATTCCAATTCAGTCAGTGAAACCTCTTCTACCAGACTGCCCTTCTATCTTACTCTTCATCCTCAATATCCACACTCAACAGCAAATACTATTGTCTCCCAACCATGTTTCAAATGTGTTTACTCCTTTCCAATGACTTTTATTATCCAAGCCACTATTATCTCTTACATAGATATCTACCATAAACTAACCAGTATTTCCACTTCAACTTTTGTTCCTCTCTACTTTGACACATATCTTCCTCAACTTTTAAGGGAGCTACATTTTGATAAACCCATTGCAAGCTGACCATAACGTAAGTCAAATGCCTTTAATAAACCTAACCTACTGAACATCAGAGCTTCATCTATTCTACCTTAAATGTGCTCAGGACACTTACATTACCCCACAGTTAGGCAAAGTTAGCTAATACAAAGGTTATTTATAATAAAGTATTGGCTATCTCATGTAATATATTGAATATGTACTGAAAGTGAGAAAAAGAATGGTAGCATGGGTACAGAATGGTCATAAATTTATTGTTTGGTTACCCTCATGATCACATGGCTGGCTGGGAGCTGTGACTTTGTCATTGCCCAGCACCATGAGAGAGTATTATACCACATATTGCCAGCCAGGGTAAAAATCAAAATTCAAAATGTGAAGTATGATTTCTACTGACTGTCTATGACTTGCACTCTATCATAAAATTTTAAAAAATTATAAATTGAATCATCATAAGTTATGGACCATCTGTACCCTATTCTCCACATAACAATGTTATGTCTGTCTCTCTTTATCAATCTATCTATTTATGGGCTCACCCACCCACCTACTCATCCATCCATCCATCCATCTATCCACCCACCTATCCATCCATCCATCTATTTCAATATATGATAAATAGAACTTCCTAGTAGTCTTTCTCTTCCGGAAGCTTTAGCCATATTAAATACTCAATTACTTTTAGTTACCAGAAATTATCTGGCTTCTTCCTGCCTTGAGGCTTTACAAATTCTGTTACTTCTGTCGGGGATGTTCCTTACTCTATTCTTCACTTTCAGGTAAGCTGAAATGACATGCATTTTAAGTCTTTCTCTACCTTCTAGATCAGCATTGTCCAATGAATATAATGTGAGTGCATTTACTGCAAGCTGCATATGTAATTTAAAAATTTCTCATATTTATATTTAAATAAAGAATTAGGTAAATTTAATTTGAATAATATATATATGATTCTGGTATATCAAAATTATCTTTTAAATACATGATTGATATAAAAATTATCCATGAGATTTTTTAATTCTTTTTTGTTTAAGTCTTCAAAATCCTGTGCATATTTTATAATTATAGCATATCTAGATTTTGACCAACAGACTTCTGTATTCTGTAATAAAAAGATAAAAATAATTCTAAGTAGATATACAACTTTTTCTAGGTTTGTTTATTTATTTATTTATTTATTTATTTATTTATTTAGAGAGCATGTGTGAGCAGAGGAGAGGCAAAGAGAGGGAGAGACAGAAGAATCCCAAGCAGGATCCATGCTGTCACTGTAGATAGAGCCTGACTTGGGCTCAAACTCATGAACTGTGAGATCACAACCAGAGAGGAGATTAAGAACCAAATTGTTAACCAACTGAACCACCCAGGCACCTCATAACAAATTTTAAATGTATTTTGTGTTGCACATGGGATAGAATGGCTGTTAGAGGAATGGAAGTTTGTCTTTCCTATGTTACACAAATTGGTGTTTAATTTTGTTGTTGTTGTTGTTTTTTAGACAATGCATCTCTTCTAAATCCTAAGTTTAAAAGACATTTACATTTTGAAAATAATAATTATACATGATTTCAAAGGGGAACTTTCCAAAAGTTAAAAAAAAATATGAATTTCCACAGATTTTGTGTCATTTGAGAATAAATCTTATATTTTGATAGAGTGCAATAGGTAAATACATGTTGCATTTTCTGTACAACACAAAACAGAGCTGGATAATTATACTTAAAGGCAGGTCATGGTTCATATTCCAGCACTGAGTAGTTCTTATGAATTGCGAAGGGACTGGTCAATCAAAAACAATTAAACAAAAAGTGATTTCCTTTGAACTAGAAATGTAATGTACAACAGGCTATCCCATTACTTAATACCCATTTTCAGATTTGTGGTTCTTAGCCCTATTTCATGCTTTCCAGGTATTTTGATCACAAATCTGTATGATTAGTATTCTACCACATTATAATGATGTTTCTCTTGTTCACTGAGAGCTCTCAAGTTCAAAGAACTGGACCTATTCATCTTGGTACGCTAAGCACCTAACACAACGCCCAGCACCTAAAAGAATATATTGTTCAAAGTTAAGTATTTGGAGTTATATGTCCATGTGATATATTTTTACTGACTATGAAAATAAGCAATGACATTTTTCAGTTCTGTTCTATGCCTGTTCAATTAAATTAAATGATGGTACTTCACAGTTTACTTGCAATTTGCCTGTTTGTTATAAAAATGTAATACATGTATATAGAAGCATGTACAGAGAATCATTGTTAAGCACTGGACATTCATGATGATCTATCAACATTTGAGATTAAGGTTAAAAATGAAAAAAAAAGCCATTTATTTTAATAAACAGAAAACAGTATGACTTGACTTTTGTATGGTTGGCTTTGCTTTTGTTGATGTAAACTTGATTTACTTTCCTTTTTTTTTCCTTTTTTTTTAAATCTTGAGGCAACTTTATTTGCCTTTCACATTATATGAGACTCTCAGTATTATACAGCTTAAAATGTAGATTCTTCTGAAGAAGAGCTGGCCCTTTCTAAGTTTCCCACATAGCCACATTTTTCTCCCTAAACACTGACAGAATCATATACTAGATTAAATATGTCCTGTGCCAAAACGTTAACAATTTTTGCTTATTAAACATGTTCAAATTAGAGGTGAAGATTCATATATGTTCTTCTTTATTATTCGATTATATACTTTTTTTTAATGTTTATTTTTGAGAAAGAGAGAGAATGTGTGCAAGCAGGGGAGAAGCAGAGAGAAAGGGACAGAGTATCTGAAGCAGGCTCTGCATTCACAGCAGTGAGCCCAATGTGAGACTCAAACTCATGAACTGCCAGATCATGACCTGAGCCTAAGTCGACACTCAACTGCTCAAAAAACTGACTGGGCCACCCAGGTGCCCCATTTGATGATATTCTTAAAGACAGGAAACATATTTAAAGTAAGATATAGTCATAGTTTCAGGTTTTTGTAGCATGGAATTATCAAGGTAATAATCTTAATTAAAGGTACAGCATGATTCCCAAAGTCTGAATCTAACCAGCAACCTACAAATTTATGTGATCTTGCTTTGGTTAGGAAAATAAAGATGCCAGTGCCCAGTGTCTTCTGATGTTCTCTCCTCTTCAAGCTCTTCTCCAGGAAGGAATGATCCAAGATTATTTGATATGTGGACAATGTGTTCTATAGCCCCGTTTATACATTCTCTAACACTAATTGCTGAAGAAGAGCGTGCGCTGACAGTGTCCCTAGGTTCTAACTACCCAACAAGGTAAACAATGAGACCTTTATAAACCTATCTCCACTGACTCTGGTGGATGCTGTGGTGGATTGCTGATGAGCCTCCCCACCATTATCCAAAAGTTACTAAGATAAAAGCAGAGTCATTTTGGGTAAAGGGCAGCATGGCATAACTGGCTGGATTATGATTGCTTCCTATTACCTTCCTGACTTTCAAGGCAGCATGAAAAATCATGGGGACCTCTGTTTACCATGTTCCCTTCCATGTTTATTCCCCTTTCTCTTTCTCTTTTCTTTCTCCCGCCTTCTCCTTTCCCTCCTTTTCCCCTTTTATTTTCTTATTTCTTTCTTCCACCTATCTGTCCTTTTATCTTTTTTCTAATATCAAAAGAAAAATATGCTTATAAAACAGAAGTGTTGGAAACTTAAACTCCAATAATCCTGCACATTGGCTATGCTTTTTGATTATTTTACATTAAAAATGTCAGAAAAATTAAATATTTCAAGGTCAATATGCTGAAAGTTATCTATAAACAAGTAAGTCATATTCTGGAATTCTTTACAAAGTAAGAGGCTAAATGAGAATTAACTTAATAGTTTATCTGATTTCTTATTAGTATAGAAATACATTTTAACTTTATTCTATTTGGTGTTATACATATTAATGAGATAGTTTTTCTAGCTCCATCACTTACTTGGAGGGCAAAGGGAATAGGATTACATGAAGCATGCTAAATGCAAATTTCATTTGTAAAACAACAGTTTTTAATTAAAAATGTAACCAAATTTAAGCAAAACACTGATGATATCAATATCCTCTTTGATATAAACAAAAGATTAATGGGTCTAAATGAGTCACTTGTCTTATGTAAGTGTACACATAGAATTTAAGAGAATGGTGAATCAATGTTTTTATAATCAATGAAAATAGGAATTGAAAACATATAAATATTAACCTTTTTATAGTCCATGATGTATGTTAAAGGTTGATATGCAGTGTTTATTCAGTAAAGAGCTTATTTAGGGATGTATTGTATTGTATTGTATTGTATTGTATTGTATTGTATTCTGCATTTAAATGTTCTGATTTTAATTTTACAGAAACTTTTGTTTATCTACTAGAAAGATAATAATTCAATAAAGTGTTTCCTGGAAATATTTTTCTCTGAAAATTATTTCACTTTTTAAAACATCATTAGAGGTATGAATCATTAAGCATTTATGGAGTATCCATTATATGGCTGTTAATGTCCTTAGCACTTTACTTACATTAACTAATTCAAAATTGATTACAAACCAAAAGGTAGGTATTATTAATATGCCCATTGTTTACATGAAGTTAAATACTTTGTCCAAGTTCATTCAGCTCATAAATTAGGAGTCAAATCATGCCATTGACTCTAGAGTCCATGTTCGTAACAACACTCTAATGCATATCTAAAGTCACACAAATGTAATTTGCCATTCTTTATAATATCAAGATATTTAAAAAGTAGAAATAAAATAAATTCACACTTTGCTAGAATATTTTGATTTCAAAATTAGATAAAAAGGTATATATATTTTTTAACATCTGTTATGTGTCATGGGCCACGGTAGATACTCTACATTTTACCATTGCATTTGAACCCCCTGTGTATGTTGGCCCTCTTATTGCTAAGAAAAAATTAAGGCCAAAAAAGGTTAAGGAATTAATTCAAGTCATATAGTTAGAATTTATCAGCCACCAAAATCCTTTATCTTTCAAAAAGATACTATTTCTCAAAGTAACTGGGGACTGGAGGACTCCATTAGGAAATTACCTAAGAAATAAGATCAGTTGACTTCTGGAAATGCCACTAGTTCCAAAATAGCTCCTTCAGTAGAATTCCCTAAAGCTTAATGTTTATGGGGAAACTCTAATCTGAAACAAAACAAAACAAAGCAAAATAAAATAAAACAAAACATTGAGTCTCCAACTGTTGAAACATCAGTATAAATTAGTTTGCCAGATCATGGTCTCTAAGCTTAGAGACCATATCTAGGTCATTGCAGATATTTGAGTGCAGTGTTTCCCAAAGGTGGTAAACAAGATAATTTCAGGTGTATAGAGTACATTAAACAGCACTAAATTACATTGTGTGAAACTTCTTCCCTCTGATTACACCAAAGAGAAAGTATTAGTGTGGTGTCTCTATATCTTTAATACGCTAACTCTTTCCATTCTTCTTTCCTATAGGAGAGAAAAAGAAAGCCTTAGGCTCCAAGTCTTTGGCAGTCATGCTTTTCTTAGCATTAATGTTTTATTATTTTATACTTATGTTGGAGATATTGGAGTTTCATTTTTGGTAGTAATTTTGAATTTAACTTTAAAATAATATTTAATTATGTAGAATAATGATTCAATACAAAATTTAATGAAAATAAGAATACAGTTTTATGTGGGTAGGACAAAAATTATGAAGACATCTTAATATTGACTAAAGCTATAAAATACTATCCTAATCTAATAGTTTCATTTTACAAAGGAGAAACAAGAAACTCTGAGAGTTCAATAATTTGCACTATATCAAACCATCAGAGAGTTTAAAAAGCTAGTTTTCTGTTTTTCCATTAACTATTTGAAACTAGCACTGTGGCAGAAAGGAGTCATCGATATGTAAATGTTAGGCAGGAAAGTATAAAGACATAATGAAAACAAGAGTGACATGAGACTTAACATGGAGGGTACTCAAAAAGTAGCTCAGCTCAACAAATAGATCTAGACGCTTTCTGTGACACCATTCAACAAACAAAACTGTTAGTCAAGAATGATCACAAAATGCCAATGAACTCCAGCCAAGATGAGATCTAATAGCTAAGGTGGTGATTAATAAGTTTTAACCCTCCCAAGACAAACCACCCCAGTGTCCGAACATTTTAATAAAGGACTGAAAAGTGAAAAGGATTCAATACCAAAGGAATGAGGTTTTAAAGGAAGATAACAAGTATGCTCAGGGGCCTTGCTATACCTTAACACTCTCCAAAGCCCTGATATAACCTACATAAAAAATGTCGTAAATGAGTAAAGTTATAGAGGAAAATCAGAAGGAACTTTTGTGATTCCCCAGAAGTGCATCAGCTATTTCTAAACAGCTTGCTAAATCTATCATTGAAAGGTTAAAAATGTTACTATCTGTCTTTTGAGAAGTCAACCTATAATTGAACAACCCAGAGCATATGCCAGGGAAGTAGCATAACTCCTCAAGAAAATGGAAGAGTCAAAAAAATAAAGCATAAAAAGACTAGAAGTCTTTTACCAATTTCCTATCAAATGCACAAAGTTATGTCCCTCCTTTCTTGATGTCTCTCAACTGAGCATCCACAGTAGAAAGAGAGCAAAATTTTACGGCAGAGACGTCAATGCACAGCAGAAGGGATGTAAGATTTGGACATAGAGAGATCTGGATTCAAGTCCTAGCTATACCCCCTTTCTTGCTGTTTGACTTTGGCAAATTGTCTTTTCTGAAAAACATTGACAGTAACAACAACGTCATTGGATTGTTGTGAATATATTGAAGAAATACTCAGGGAAAGGAAGAGAATATTAAAAGTGGGAGCTTATAATATGCTCAGCTCTTTAAATTCATATTTTCTTTTCTTTCTTTTTTTTTTTTTTTAGCTGCTTTATGGTGCTAATGGCCCAGTGCCTGGAAAACACAAGGTGTTCAATTAAGAGTTCCCGTCTATTTTCCCCATCTAACAAGGCACCCCATTATATTGTTAGAGTGCTCTAATTGTTAGCAACATTTTTATTTTAAGCCAAAATCTGCCTTCTTTTAACTTCTGCCTAATTCTGTGTTCTGGAACAACTCAAAACTAGGCCACTCCCTTTTCTATGAGAGCCCCTTAAATATCTGAAAACAATTACCATGTTTCCCTTTCTTTAGTACCCTCCTCACCAGGGTCAACACACCCACTTCTTTCAAACTGTTTCTTTTGAGACTTGGCTTTCTGGAAACACACTGTCCCAATTGCCTATTATAAACACAATCCAAATCAGTCAATTCTCTCTTTAAATGTAAGGTCTTTATCTGAATATAATAGTCCAAATAGAGTCTGAAAAAAGCTGTTGAATCTGTGCTGAGCAGCTTACTGGCCAGTGAGTTAGACTATCCTTTCAGCAGCATTCATGCTAGGAGGATATGTGATTTCTTCACATGTATTTGAGCATGGGGCAGGGCGTGGGTCTGTCACACAAGATATAATTAAACAAATATCAATAGAGACTAGCTCTTTTTCTGTTGGAAAACATATTGCAACAATTTGCTGTGAAGTTTCCCTTTCAGTTAACCACAGATTTAGTATGAATTCCATAACGAAGATGTAGAGGGCATTAATTGGGCTTAATTATCTGTAAAGCTAAACTTTGTTATAAGTTCTTAAGTAAGTCTCTTCAGAGTGTTCTGAGTTTAAGTTCTGTCAACGACTGATGCATGACCCTGAGCAAGTCAGTTAACCTTTCTGTGCCTCAACGCCCTCATCAGCAAAATGAAATTGTCCCACTACTTCACAGGGATAGTGAGAAGCGCTCAATTAAAAAGACAAATTGTGCATAAACACGAAGATACCGAGGCAAAAGGTGCCTTATAAATCTTGAATAGAAGAGTCAGAGGTTTTTAAGGTGAAGCTCTCCCACTCAAAAGATTAAAAATCTAAGCAATTTGGAAAGCACTGTGGAGTCCATTTTACACATCCTTTATTTATTAGCATATTCTTGCACTCTTGGCTTCCTCTCAGCTCACCCATACCCATCCTGTACACAGATTTTTAGGTATTATTTGCTTCTCTTTTCTTCTAAGCTTTTAAACATGCCCTATCCCTTTCTAAAGGATGCAACTTCTTTTATTTTCCATATTCCTCTTTATTTGTGTCACATGGTAGTTAACTTGTGCCTTTTGCCTCCTTAGGAAGGATATTAGATTGCAGCCCCATGAGCGCTAACACCTTCCCACCAATCTCCTTCATGGGGACTAATAAAGCAAACACTGTTGATACTGCGTCACCAAAATAAAATGAGAACTTGAGACAAAAAGCCCAACTGAGTCAGACTCCAGTGACATCTGATAAATCCTTTAACTAATAAGGAGGAAAATCCAAATGGGACTTTTTCAGAGCACAGTTATCTGTGAATTTTGTTACCAGAACTGTTTTCAGTTTAGTTCCTGCAATAAAAATACAGCTCCCTATCTTGATTGTAAATATGTTGAAACTACCTTCAGCAAACAAAAAGCCAAGCTTTCCAGGGAATTACATCCCTTAAAAGAAAATTAGGCTTAAGCACAACCAATCATTTGCTGGAGCCTAACTTTGTCTGCTGAACGTCTATAAGAATTTAAAAAAAAAAAGAAAAAAGAAAAAAGAAAACTTCAGCAGTCGTCCAGTCCTTGTAAGTAAAAGTTATACTGATAAATCCTTTGCTAACTCCTCTATTCTCTGGCTACCTTCCTACCCCACATTTGCCTATGCCTTGACAGTGCACCTGTGCAAAGCACATTTTCATTGAGAGGGTCTTCCTGAAAATCTGAAACTCTAGTTGTTTGAAAACAATTGGGCCTTCTCCCTTCGTCCCTTTTTAAACCATAAAAATGCATGTATCCAAGTGCCCAGTTTTGACATATTTTTTTGTCTACTTCTTCACCCACAGCTTCTACATGCAGTTAGCCATTAAGCCCTATTAAAGCTTTGTTTACAATGATTATTAAACGCATCTCATGCCTTCAACTGTCACTGTGACCAACTGTTTCCAGGCTTTCACTAACCTTATGTCTTGGATATTAAAACAGGCCCATGGTCCCATAAGATGTAATTCCCCAAATAATCTTTTCATATGAATAACCTGTCAGATCTTAAACGCTCACCAGTTTGGCTCTGACTTCTCGGTTTTGCCTTAATGGGCTACCACTTCCTTGTTTCTCTTGCATCTCAACTCTGCCCCATGCCTCAAATTAATCCTTCCTTTTTTTTTGTCTTTTCTTGCCTGCACATCTGTATAGTGAGTAAAATACGGAGATTCCAAGTGAAAGAACACCAAGAATTCCTTCTCCCTTTTCTCCGTTCTCTAATAACCCTCATTTTTTTTCACAACTTAAGCTTTATTTTTTCTACGCAATTTTCAAAACACTTTATTATTTATGTATCTATTTATTAGAGTTTAGGTTTACAACAAAATTGAGAGGAAGATAGAGATTTCCCAAGACCGTTGCCTGCACACATACATAGCCTCTCCCATTATCAATAGCACTCACCAAAATGCTACTTTTCAAAAAAATTATTTTTGATGTTTATTTATTTTTGAGAGCGAGCGAGAGACAGAGTGTGAGTGCAGAGGGGCAGAGAGAGAGAGAGAGAGAGAGAGAGAGAGAGGGAGACACAGAATATGAAGCAGGTTCCAGGCTTTGAGCTGTCAGCATACATCCGGACATGGGACTTGAACCCACAAACTGTGAGATCATGACCTGAGCCGAAGTCGGACGTTTAACCCACTGAGACACGTAGGTGCCCCTGCTAATTTTTTTTTTTTGAACCAAGGATAAACCTGTACATCAAAATCCCCCAAAGTCCATGGTTTACCTTAGAGTTCACTCTTGGTGCTATACATTCTATGAGTTTGGACCAAAGTATAATGATATATTTTTATTATTCTATTTTCACTTCCTCTGTGATCTGACTATTCATCTCTCTCTGCCTCTCCATCTTGCCCACCAAGAAACAACTGATGTATTTATTATCTCCATAGTTTTGCCTTTTCCAGAATGTCATATAAGTGGAATCATACATTATTCAGCCTTTTAAGTTTGGCTTCCTTCACTTACTAATATGCATTTAAGATTGCTCCATGCCTTTCCTTTCACGGCTTCATTGCCCATTTCTTTTAAGCACTTAAATATATTTTATTATCTGAATGTACCACAATTTATTTATCCATTCACCTACTGAAAAATATCTTTGTTGCTTTCAAGCTTTGGTAATTAAGAATCGCTGCTATAAACATCCATGTGTAGGTTTCCGTGTGGACATAGGTTTTCAACTCCTTTGGATAAATACTAAGGAACACAGTTGCTGAATCATATGGTAAGAGTATATAGGTTAGTACAAAATCACCAAACTATCTTTCAATGTGGCTGGCATTGTACCTGATCTCACTGGAAGAGCTTCAAGTTTCTCTTCACTAGGTATGATGTCAGCTACATGTTTTTTGTAGAGTCTTTGTCTTTATTAACTTGAGAAAGTCCTTTCCTATTCCCAGGTTTTATAATGAATTGGTGAGTTCTCATCATGAATAGGTGATGGATTTTGTCAGATGTTTTTTTTTTTTGTTTTTGCATTTATTGGTATGATCATGTGATTTTTTTTTTTTTTTTTTTTTTTTTTTTGTCTGTTGATGTGATGGATAACATTAATTGATTTTCAAATGAATCCCACTTGGTCATGATACATAACTCTTTTTATACTTCTTTGAATTTGACTTGTAAATATATTGTTGAGGATTTTTACATCTATGTTCATGAAAGATACTAGTTGTAGTTTTCTTTCTGTAGAATATCTTTGTTTGGTTTTACTATTAGGGTATTGCAGGGTTCAGAATGAGTTAGGAAGTATTCCCTCTGCTTCTGTCCTCTGAAAGAGACTGTAGAGAATTGGTATATTTTTTGTTAAAAGTTTGGTAGAATTCACCAATGAATTCATCTGGGCCTGACAGTTTCTGTTTTAAAATATTACTATTATTATTCAACTTATTCAATAGAAATAAGCCTATTCAGATCACCTGTTTCTTCTTGTGTGAGTTATGGTAGAGTTTTCCCTTCAAGGAAATGGTTCACTTCATTTATGTTATCAAATTTGTGGGCATAGAATTGTTCATAGCTCTCCTTTATTATCTTTTTAATTTCCATGATATCTGCAGTGATGTTCCCTTTTTCATTTCTGATATTCCTAATTTGTGCCCCCTTTTTTTCTTAATAGCCTGGATAAAGGCTTATCCATTTTACTGACTTTTTCAAGGCACCAGTTTGTGTATTTATTTTCTCTATTGATTTCCTGTTTTCAATTTCATTGATTTCAGCTCTAATTCTCATTATTTCTTTTCTACTACTTACTTTGGATTTAGTTTGTTGTTTTTCTCTAGTTACCTAAGGTAGAAACCTAGATTATTTATTGTTATTATTATTTTAAAAGATTTTATTTTTAAATAATCTCTACACCCAATGTGGGGCTCAAATTTACAATCTTGAGATCAAGTGTCACATGCTCTACTGACTGAGCTAGCCAGACATCCCAGATTATTGATTTTAGATCTTCCTTCTTTTCTAATACATGTATTCAATGCTTTAAAAACTTTTGAAGCACTCTTTTGTTGCAGCCTGTAAATTCTGATTAAGTTATGTTTTCATTTTCAGATAGTTCAAACTAGTTTTTAATTTCTCTTGAGAATTTTTTTGACTCATTCACTGTTTAGAAATGTATGGTTCAATCTCCACATATTTTGGGATTTTTCCAGCTGTCTTTCTGTTATTGATTCCTAGTTTAATTCCACTGAGGTCTGAGAACAGACATTGCATGATTTCTATTCTTTTAAATTTCTTAAGGTATGTTTTATGGCCCAGAATGTGATCCATCTTGTGAATGTCCCATGTGAGCTTGAGAAAAATGTGAATTTTGCTGGAGTTATATAAAGTAGTCTATAGATGTCAATGACAGCCAGCTGATTGATGATGTTGTTAAGTTCAATGATGTCCTTACTGATTTTCTGCTGCTGAATCTGTTCATTTCTGAGAGAGTGTTAAAGTCTCCAACTATGATAGTGGATTGATCTATTTCTCCTTGAAGTTCTATCTGTTTCTGCCTCATGTGGCTTGATGCCTGTTGTTAGCTGTTATATACACGTTGAGAATTATTATGTCTTCTTGGAGAAGTCACCCCTTAACATTATGTAATGCCCTTCTTTCTCCCTGGTAACTTTCCTCACTTTGAAGCCTATTCTGTCTGATCAATATTGGTATTCTTGTTTTCTTTTGATTAGTGTTAGCATGGTATTTTTTTCTCCATAAATTTACCTTGAATCTAAATGTGTCTTTACATTTAGAATGGGTTTCTTCTAGGCAACATATAGTTGAGTTATACTTTTTGATCCACTCTGGCAATCTCTGTCTTTTAATTGGTATGTTTGGACCATTTACATTTAAAATAATTATTGATATAGTTGGATTAATGATGAATATCATTACTCTTATAGATTGTTGCCCTTGTTCTTTCTTCCTACTTTTGTCTTCTACTCTTTTACTACATTTGTGCTTTTAATTAAAATTTTATATGGTTCTATTCTCTTCTATTCTCTCTCCTTTCTTAGCATATCAGGTATCTTTTTTTTTTTTTAAGTGGTTGCCCTGAAGTTTGCAATATAAATTTACAATTAATCCAAGTTCAGTTTCAAATAACACATGTCACTTCATGGGTAGTGTGAGTACCTTTCTTAAAAATGTGTATTTATTTTTGAGAGACAGAGAGAGAACATGAGGGAAGGGCAGAGAAAGTGAGGAGACAGAGGATCTGAAGTGAATTCTGCACTGAGAGCAGACAGCCCAATGCAGGGCTCAAACTCATGAACCGTGAGATCATGACCTGAGCTGAAGTCAGATGCTTAACTGACTGAGCCACCCAGGTGACCCAGGTAGTGTGAATACCTTCTAATAACAAAATAATCCAATTCCTCCCCCATGTTCCTTTGTATTATTGGTGTCATTCATTTCACTTACGCACACACACACACGTGTGTGTGTGAAATGAATCCACATATGTGTGTGTGTTTTAAGCATATGTAATTGAATATATTATTGCTATTATTATTTTGAATGAGCTGATATCTGTTAAATCAATTAAGAATAATAAAATAAAAGTTTTTATTTTACTTTCATTTATCCCTTCTTCTTCAGTATTCTTCCTTTCTTTAGGTAGATCTTACCTATATTAGTTTCCCTCTCTTTAAAGAACTTCTTTTAAAATTTCTTGCAAGGCAGGTCTCCTGGCAACAAATTCCCTCAAATTTTGTTTGTCTGAGAAATTCTATTTCTCTTTCACTTTTATCAGGGTACATAATTCTAGGTTAGTGGTTTTGTTTGTTTGTTTTGGTTTGGTTTTTTCTCTCAACACATATTTTACTCCATGTCTTCTTGTTTGCATGGTTTCTGAGAAGTCAGATATAATTCCTATATTTGTCTGCAGGTAATGTGTTTCTCCTGGTTCTTTCACGACTTTTTCTTATCTTCAATTTTCTGTGATTTGGAAATGATATGTCAGGTGTAATTTATTTGGCATTTATTCCTATTTGGTGTTATATGAGATTCCTAGATTTGTGGTTTGGTATATGACATTAATTTGAGTAAATTCTCAGTCCTAATTGTATCAAATATTTCTTCTATTGCCTTCTTCTCCTTTTGGTATTTCCGTTATGTGACTGTGACACCTTCTCCAGCTGTCCCACAGACATCATTTATTCTATTCTATTTTTGTTGGTTTGTTTGTTTGTTTTCAGTCTAGGTTCTCTTTACTTTTCAGTTTTGAAAAATCCTATTGAGATATCCTCTAGTTCAGAGATTCTTTCCTCAGCCATGTTCAGTCTATTAATAAGCACATCAAAAGTATTCTTCAGCTTTGTTAGTATTTTGTTTTGTTTTTTAATCTGTAGCATTTCTGTTTGGCTCTTTCTTAAGATTCCTATCTCTCTGTTTAGAGAGATCCCTCTTGCCCATCTGTTCTTACATACTTTGCACTTTATCAATTAAAGCTCTGAGCATATTAATCATAGTTGTGTTAAATTCTCAGTCTGATAATTCTAACAAACCTACCATGTCTTGTTGTGATGCTTTATCTGTCTCTTCAAATTGTGGGGTGTTTTTTTTTTTTTGCCTTTTGGTATGCCTTGTAATTTTTTTTTTAATAGCCAGACAAGATGGGGGAAAAAACTGTTATAAATAAGCCTTTAGTTATGTGGTGGTAAGTTATAGGGGAAGGGGAAGCATTCTATAGCCTTATAATTAGATCTCAGGCTTTTAGTAAGTCTATGCCTCTTGGACTGTGAATATCACAAGCGTTTCTCAGGGTTTTGTGTTTGTGATTTTGTTTTTGTTTCCCTCCCCTCTTAGGTGGAACATGGTGGCTAGATTAGGCTGGGGTTGGATATTTCCCTTCCCCATGTCATTAAACTCAGATATCTAGCTTAGGCTCTGGCTTACTAATTTCTACTGAGGACAGGCCTTTGTTAAGAAGAAAGGACAGGGTGCCTGGGTGGCTCAGTTGGTTAAGTATCCAACTTCAGCTCAGGTCATGATCTTGTGGTTCGTGACTGAGGGCCCCACGTTGGGCTCTGTGCTAACAGCTCAGAGTCTGGAGCCTGCTTCAGATTCTGTGTCTCTCTTTCTGCCCCTCCTCTGCTCATGCTCTCTCTCAAAAAATAAATAAACTTTTTTTTTAATTTTAAAAAAGAAGAAAATAGGGGCGCCTGGGTGGCTCAGTCGGTTGGGCAGCCGACTTCGGCTCAGGTCACGATCTCACACTCCGTGAGTTCGAGCCCCGCGTCGGGCTCTGTGCTGACCGCTCAGAGCCTGGAGCCTGTTTCAGATTCCGTGTCTCCCTCTCTCTCTGACCCTCCCCCGTTCATGCTCTGTCTCTCTCTGTCTCAAAAATAAATAAACGTTAAAAAAAAATTAAAAAAAAAAAAGAAGAAAATAATGCATTTCAAAATGGTTCCTTTTCTCCTCCCCCTGTAGAAGCCTGTGGGGATTTTTCTCAGGATATTTACAGTGGACAATTAACTACTCAAATTCCTGGAAGTAAATCTCACCATTATTGTGGGAGCTCCCATGACTGGGCCCTCCTGAATTTTTTAACCCTCAGAGTTATCTGTCCTGATCCTCTGGCATATACATGCAAAATAGTTGCCTTGTATCAATTTCCCTAAAAACCTGCTCTAAGTAATACATGGGTCATTGACAAATAGTGGGCAATAGTAAGGAAAAATAAAAGTGTCTGCACTATGAAGTGAAAGAACTGGGTTAAAGTGTTTGCTTTGCCCGTTAGCAGTGCAGTTCTGAGAAAGTCACTCGATTTATCATAGCCTAAGTTTCATCACTTATAAAAAAGAAGTACAATGACACTTACACATAAGATTGTCATAAGGAGTGGAAAACAGAATCAGCATAGTGCCTTGCATCTATCTCAACAAATGATATATACCAGGTATTACTCTGTGACAACCCAAAGGTTACTCTAAAAGTGCCTATACAGAGTGTTTCTTATTACAGAGAATACAACTACAGTATAACAAAGTTCACTGGGAGAAAACCACTTAAGCCAGTTTATCTGCTCAAAGAACAAAAGTTGACTGAACATTTACTCTCATTTGCTCTACACAATATATATATATATATATATATATATATATATATATATATGTGTGTGTGTGTGTGTGTGTGTGCGCGTATATATATAAATAAATTGATGAGAATGCAAAGTACATCCCACAGTCCAACACATTCCTACACAGAGTGACATATGATATCACACAGACATATACTAAGTATATGGAAAACATGAATTTTGGTTGGCTTGGTGGTGGGGGCAGGGTTGGGGATACAGATTGAACTTGGGGAACATGTTAAGGTCTGAGGATTTTCTAAAATGAGAAGAGTGGAAAGGCATTCCAGAGAGGGGGGAAATGACATACAAAAGCATAGAGACCAGGGGCGCCTGGGTGGTTCAGTCAGTTAACATGGTCCAAGGGCTCGAGCCCTGCATTGGGTTCTGTGCTGACAGTTCGGAGCCTGGAACCTGCTTTGGATTCTGTGTCTCCCTCTCTCTCTGCCCCTCCCCCACTTGCACTCTGTCTCTGTCTTTCTCTCAAAAATAAACATTAAAAAATTTTAAAAAGAAATTCACCATGAAAGAAAAAAAACAAAAACAAAACAAAAGCATAGAAACCTTAGTTTATAAAGAGTAACTAGATATAGGGGTACCTGGGGGGCTAAGTTGGTTAAGTGTCTGACTCTCGGTTTGGGCTCAGGTCATGATCTCATGGTTTGTGGGATCAAGCCCCACATTGAGCTCTGTGCTGACAGTTCAGAGCCTGCTTGGGACTCTCTTTCTCCCTCTCTGTCCCTCCCTGGCTTGTGTGTGTGTGCTCTCTCTCGCTCTCTCTCTCTCTCTCACAAAATAAGTAAATAAACATTAAAAAAAAAAAAGAAAAAGAGTAACTGGATATCGGAGATCATGTTAATGGGCAGAAACTCAGGTATTCATGGCAGTCCAAAGAAGAGGATATTTAAAGTTATGAAGGTTTCATGACTTTTTTTTTTTTTAAAGATTTTTCTTTTATTTTTTTTTATTTGAGAGAGAGAGTACATGTGTGGGAAAGAGGGGAAGAGGGAGAGAGAAAGAATCTTAAGCAGGCTTCAGCCAAGCATGAGGTCATGACCTGAGCCAAAATCAAGAGTAGACTTGAGTTGGACACTTAACCTACTGACACACCCCAGTCCCCTCAACATGGCTTTGATCTTCACACAACTGAGTCCACAAAATAGACTACTTAGCCACCCATTAGGTTTTTAATGTATTAATGTTAAGTATGTAAGTTTAGTTTCCCATGTTTCCACTATAGGTAGCATATTATTTATTATAAAACAAATCAGTTCATGAAACATAAATAAGACACCATTGATTCTACGAAGCACTAGGGAGAGGAGCTTCAATTAGAAAAGTGAAAAGTAAATAATGTTTGAAAAAATGCCAGTATAATCATTTTTTCCCGACAAAAAAAGTTATAAAGAGTATTAGAATTCATTCTTATTGTTATTCAATTTACTCATTTATTCATTCCACAAATATTTGCTGAACAGCCACTATATGAGAGACACTCTATTATGTGCTAGAATTTTACAGTGAACTAGGCATGGCCCTTGCCCTCAAGGTATTCATTATTTAGAAGAGTAGGCAGAAATTAAGCAAATACTTAAATAATTGCTATGAAGGAAGTCCTACAAAGAAGCATAGAGTGCTATGAATGTAATAATGGGAAGAATTCAGTAACATATGAGAGTCAGTAAAGCTTCGCTGGAGAAATGATTTTTAAAAGCAGATTTGAAAATTAAACAGAACTTAGACAGGAATAAGTGTATGTATTTATGTTTGTCGGCAGGGAGAACGTCTGAAAATGAAAGGAAGGGCAATCACGTTACAGAGAACTTGATATACAAAGGAAGTTGGCTAATACTGAAAGATAGCCATGAATCTTAGTGTCATCAGCAATAATGGAGGACAAGGTAGGGGCCAGATAATATAGGAACTTAATAAGAATTCTGGCCATTGTTCTCAGAGGAGGGAAATTTTAAGAAAGTATTATAATATACCATATAGTCTGATTTGCTTATACTTTTTTACCTATTTTCCTTTCATGAATTCTTCCCAATGCTTCATTGATGCCTTATTAATTCCTTTCATGAATGCTTCCAATGATTCCATCAGAGGATGTCTTTTATTTTATTTTATTTTATTTTATTTTATTTTATTTTTATTTTAAATGTTTTTATTTATTTTTGAGACAGAGACAGAGCATGAGCAGGGGAGGGGCAGAGAGGGAGACACAGAATCGGAAGCAGGCTCCAGGCTCCAAGCCGTCAGCACAGAGCCCAACGCAGGGCTCGAACTAATGGGCTGTGAGATCATGACCTGAGGTGAAGTTGGACAGTTAACTGACTGAGCCACCCAGGCGCCCCACAGGATGTCTTTTAGATTGCTGAAACAACTCTCACTCACTATGTAGAGAGCTTGTACATATTTAGCTGTTGATTCCTTCTTACAACCAAGTGTTTGACTTGCAGTTTCACCTTTCTAAAAATACAAAATCATACCATCCCAAACTTCTAAAAACACTTTGTAAAAATTTATTGTCAGGTCTTCAGAGTATGGCTCAATAGTTGCTGCGTAGGGAATGAAAGAAGAAAGAAAGAAACCCAATAAGGTTGGATAGAGTTGCCTCTTACTAATGGGCTACCAGGTGACAAGCATGCTGATAGGCACTTTTATTTTCAGAAATACATGTGGCACCAAATTGCTTAAGAGGATTTACTCCAACATTCAATTACATATTTTGATTTCCATGTAGAGATTGAATAGAAATTACTTCAAAGAGGCTTATATTTACTAAAACAGATACCTTAATTTTATCACTTTCATTATACATTTTAATATAATATTTTACAGTTAAATGGGTTCAAATTAGGGATCAGGAGAAATAATTATAGTGGCTCTAAATGGAACCGTCTTCACGTTTTATTTTTACACTTTTGAACTTTAAATTACACTCTATGTGACTCAAGAGAGACCTTTAAAATTGATTTGGTCTCATACAAAAATTGTTCATCTTCCCTTTTTTGAAGAAAACAGTGTTCCATGTTAAGAGTCAGAGAAAAATAAAGCTAATGAAAATACACATAGTTGTAAAATTTTTAAAGGTTTTATTTGGTTATATTCTACTATTTGGATTTTAGAATTAAAAGGCAGCCCATTGCCAAAATGCTTCAAGTTAGTCTTAAAAACTCACATAAATATCATTTGTTCTCTCTCTTCAAACCAAGATCTTTTCTACTTACAAATAAAAGAGGTAAATAAATAACCTGTATATACTCAATTTCCCTAGGAAAAGAGTATCTGAGAATCATAGAGTGAAATGGGTTTGTTACTCACATATTTCTCTAATTAAGGTTAAGATAAGCCTGTAAACTCATTATACTCACCATTTAAGCCAAATTTAAATAGTACAGCCCCCAGAGACATAAAGGAATGCTTTGCATCTGCTCAGCATCCTAATAAATTCATTTTTAAGTATATTTGCAACAAGGGCATTTTTTTTCTAGAAAATGCATTACAATTTAGGGACTTAAAAACTTATTCTAAGCAGTTTTTAGTAATAGTCTCTTAGAAACATATAGGTTTAATATTTCACAGTAATTTGATTCAGTCGTAGAAAATGGTTAAATATATATACTATATTATATACATATAATATATTATATATCACATTATATATATATATAGTCACTAGTCACTAATTTATATTTGTTATACATATATAATAGAATTATAAATTATACTGATCTATTTTTATTACTATCCTTCTTTCCAATACTCCTTCAAATGTTTATTTTCTACTAAATGTATATATTTTTCTAGGCACTACTAATTTTTTGTTGTTGTTTTAACATGTAGAGAAGAGGGTCAATCTTTTTTATTTAGTATTTAATTTAAAGGATTAAGAAGAAAGTTTGAAAAATATGCTTATATCACTGCCTAAGCAAAAATATAGACATTTTCATCATTTATCATGTAAGATTGCTGAAGAGCATCAGGATTTTAAGTCATGTATATTTTCAGATTAAACGGTATTTAACCTTTGAGGAAATTTTGTTTTTTCCCTAGGCCAAGTGCAAATTGCATAGCTTTTTAAAATGCAATACAACTTCTATGATTAGACTTAGTACAAAATCAAATTTCAATTTAAAAGCCAGCTGTAAATACATACTTACAAAATTGCATATGTATTATATTTAACAGTCTTAGAAACAGCTTTCAGAAACTATCATAGCTTTGAAAATTCCATTTAACCAGAATATCTGTTTTGGCCCAACAGACACGTTTAAATATTAGTCTACTTCCTTTTTGATATTCCCCATCTCAATCAGCTAAGTTTTCATCATCTAAATACAGCACATATGTAGTTTACATGGAATTCAGACAGAAAGATAAAATTAAGTAAAAAGTTGAAATACCCTTAGTCTACTGCTTGCTTAAAGGTGCAGTTTCTTTTAACCTAATGATGATTCATTCTAAATATTTTAGATATTGAATTTCATGGTCCTTTCTTGCTACCTATTCCAGTTAGTGGCATGGAAGAAAAACTTAAACTTCTATGCTCAGTGAGTAAACAAAGAAAAATCAACCCTTGATATAGGAATCCTGTTTACTTATCTACTATTTGATAGAGTTACTAATATACCACTTATTTTTATTTATTTATTTATCTTTTAATGTCTGTTTTTAAGAGAAAGAGGGAGGATGCAAACCGGGGAGGGTCAGAGACAGAGGGGGACAGGATCCAAAGCAGGCTCTGCGCTGACAGCTTAGAGCCCTATGTGGGGCTTGAACTCACACACTGAGATAAGTACTTAAGCCAAAGTTGCACATTTAACCAACTGAGCCTCCTAGGCACCCTACAAATAAATATATGGCTTATTTATGCTACAAAGTTATTCAGGAAAACTTAAATTGAGGCTCGTTCTCCCTTACTATGCAGTCCAATCAAATTCTGTGCACAGCTGAAATAAGTGTGCTGTATTAGAAAATAGTGCATTTATGTCATCTTTCAGGCAAATGTGAAAATATACATATGGATCTACCTTATTATGTCATAGATGTTTCATCTAAATGGTATTTTGCTCTTCAATTTTTTTTATGATTCTAAAATATGATTAGTTTTCACATCCTGATTCTAATCAACCTTTTCAACACAATCTCTGTCACACAAGTCGTTGTATCTAGTATTTAATAAGCTAAAACCAGACAGAGTCAATGGTCACCATTATTTAAACAAACTATTCAATAAATTATTTTCTAACCCAAAGGAATAAAGTACTTCATATACCTATTTATTTATTTATTTATTTATTTATTTATTTATTCACTTAATTCATTTTTGGAGTGAGAGAGCTCCAGCAGAGGAAGGGATGGGGTTGGGGGGTGGAGAGACATCGAGAGAGAGAGAGAGAGAGAGAGAGAGAGAGAGAGAGAGAATATATCTTTCAACGTTTATTTATTTTTGGGACAGAGAATGGCAGAGCATGAACGGGCGAGGTGCAGAGAGAGAGGGTGACACAGAATCGGAAACAGGCTCCAGGCTCTGAGCCATCAGCCCAGAGCCCGACGCGGGGCTCGAACTCACAGACCGCGAGATCGTGACCTGGCTGAAGTCGGACGCTTGACCGACTGCACCACCCAGGCGCCCCTTAAGCAAGCTCCACACTCAGCATGGCACCCAACATGGGGCTCAATCCCACGACCCTGGGATCATGACCTGAGCTGAAATCAAGTGTGGGACGCTCATCTGACTGAGCCCCCCAGGTGTCCCTAAATTACCTATTTTTTTTAATATGAATTATTCCACATAGCATTTTGATAAATCATGCTATGCAGAAGACAGCTTTACCCAGGTATAGATAGAGTTAAATGGGGAAGAAAGATATAGGAAACAAATGTAAATATAAAAACCACTCCCTATATTGTTGGATTTAATTCTGGTCATCTGCTTTGAATTGCCAGAGGACAATAAGGTAGACCCTGAAGCTAGAAGTAGGTTGAAAGGCAAATATTTCCGAATTTAATATTAAGCCGGACTAGTTACTGAAAACAGCTAAGGAATAGGTGACAGCAGAGTTACTTGTTACAACTTGAAACTCATTACTGCCAGGCAGCATCCCTGATTACACTGTAACAGAAACATGCTAATGAAGCCAAGGTCTTAAGTTCCAGGGAGCAAGCCAGACAGCATCTTGCAGTCTCTGAGTTACAGCTTCATCTGCCTTCCTACAAATATGTGTCCTTACTCAGAAAAGGAACAATGTGTGAGTATAAAATGAAATAATATAGGTCCATTACTAGCACTGGAAAAGCAACACAAATTTCATGTCCAATGGAGACTGATTGAAAAGCAACAACCTCAAACATAAAAATTCCATATATATCCTAATAAAGAAGGATGATAGTTCCATGACATTACAAGATGTTAATTATTAACTAAAAGACAAAGATAATATTTGAAATTAAAAATAAAATATTTTCTATGGTAAAGAAAAATGAACTATATGGTTTCTATCAAGAAATATATTGGAGTTTTATATTTCAAAATAAAGTTTTAGATGGCATTATTTCTTATATATACAAAAAATTCCCTATAGCTTTGTGCCAAGAATACAATAAAAACAGCTATTTTTTTCAAAAAAAATGTATTCTCATAAAATTTACTTTCCCATAACAACATGTGTTATTCATCATCTGAGAGAAGATATGTTTAAAGTATTTTTGCTTTATAAAACTATACTTTCTGACTTTTTCAAACACAGTGCCTTTTGCTATCAATAACAAAATATTAATGTTGCTATTTATTAATATAAGATATTAATTTATTTTATTCACTTTCAGTAATAAAGACATCTATAATCAAGATTTAAGGCTTCTACACTACAGTGTAGATAGGTTCAATGAATTACTAATGTTTTTAATATCTCAGGTCAATGGATCAACCACTAAAATCAATTTAGCTCTTCATGATCCTAAAAATAACTATGTCCAAAACAAGTTTCACTCAACTAAATACAAGTCAGAATTAAATATTGTTACCTGTTATATAAAAATTATATGCCTATTATATTATACCTGATATAACTATGCCTGTTAAGAATAGTCATTAATACTCCTCATATATACTCCACTTTATATACCACACTGTCTTACACTTAGTTGACACATAATACTTATTTGCTTAAAATGAATGTATCAAATAAAGAAAATAAATGTAAATTATAAAAGCTGAGCACTGAATACCAGCAATAGCAAAGAGGTCCAATGGAATGACAAAAGAGGAAAAACTCTTGAGAATTCTAATGATGGTAAAAGGTCTAAAAGTTCATTCCCATCATTCGCTATATTTCACCTCGTTTGAGAGAGTTCACAAAGTGTAAGACAATAACACAAAATCTATGATTTTTATGCCTCGCTGTTTTCTATTATGTCTTAACCTTGTGATGGTGATAAAGTACATAGTAAATAAGTTTTAGGGCCTTTTTCTAGCCAACTATGTGGTGTCTCGGGGGTCTAATGCTAACTATTGTCAACTAAATTTTTTTTTCCCCGTAAGAGAAATGCAAAAACTTGGAGGTTACAACACAGCTGGGTGAAAAGGTGCTTACAGCGATAAACTCTAAGGTTGATGTAATAAAAGCATCGTGAAAGTAATGCATTTCAAAGTATTTCAATAAAATACATCTAACAGAGATTAAGGAAGTAACTCCAAAACATTTTAGGGTGTTTTTATCTTTTTTCTGTTTTTTTTTTTTGTTTAGATTTATAATATATAAGCACATATTCCATTTCAAAAGCCTACTTTTTCTGTGTTCTTAATATCTTGAGAGATGGGAGTACATGGGATATTTTAGTTATAGTGATAGAAAACCCATCTAGTTTAAGGGAAAAAAAAATAAAAAGGAAAATCACTTCAAAGTTACTCTCAAGTTCCAGGGGTATCTTTTGGACTCACTGGTTGTAATGCAACCAGTCATGAGAAGCAGACTGGAATGTGGAAATGAATGATTCCCTCACCAGTAATCTGGGGGGAATGGTCATCCCCTCTGCTCTCTGTTTCAGGGTGTTGGCTCCATTCTGCTGTGTGCACAGCCTTCTCTGACATTCCAACCACAAGAAAAAAGATGACTGTATTTTGGTATGCAAATAGTCAAGAAACTATGTACCCATATCAGTCAAGAAACTGGTATAGAAAATCACGGGAAGAGATTCTGATTGACCTATTCTGTGTCTATGCCCACACACCTGACCTTTGGTGGTGTCATGAAGAAATAACATAAGGGTTAGATGAACATATTCATCTAGATAACATATAATATACAAAATAGGAATCTATAAAGTATTAAGTTTTATGAAATTTTATTCATTTATTTGTCCATCAGACAAATACTTAATGAAAGCTCATGATATTTTAGGCACTGTCCTAGACATTGACTATTCAGATAGTGAAAGAGGTAGACAGGATACTGAGCTAAGTTGTTCTCGTAAATTATAGAAATTTGAGTGGTTTCATACAAAACAAATAAAACAAAATACTATGAACTCACTACTTAGAGAAGAAAAATAAAGATGGAAAATCTTTTAAAAACAAAAGTAATTTCTTATGTTCTTAAAGAAAGAAATTAATTCCAGAATTAATGTCTCTCTGAACACATTACAGGTTTGAGTCATTCTTAGAGGAGGGGAAATCGCACACCTGTGTAAGAAGTTGCTCAGTGAATTACACTTACATAAATATATATGAAGCTTATGTAATAAATAGAATAGATTAATGTAAGATTACTACTTGCTGATACAATTCAAAACTTATTGAACACGATAGCAT
This sequence comes from Herpailurus yagouaroundi, assembly GCF_014898765.1. Lineage (NCBI taxonomy): Eukaryota > Metazoa > Chordata > Mammalia > Carnivora > Felidae > Herpailurus > Herpailurus yagouaroundi. Next base: position 89,907,446 of record NW_024412395.1, read on the forward strand.
AATGTAAAATAACGAGATTTCCTTTACATGCACTGAACTTATTGTAATGTGCCAATATTGGACAAATTAGGTACTTTGGAGGGAAACCACAAAGAACACAAATGAACCATAATGTAGTTCTAAAGAGAGAAATTTTTGTATTACAGTTTTCCCCTGCTATGTGAAAGAAGAGTGTTCCTATGAAACCCTTCCTTCTTTGAAATGGTGTGAAGCAAAGAAGCAATGATCATTTTGTAAAAGCGAAAATCCTCTTCAGATTTCTTTTGGTTAGCAAAAACAGGTAGTAGTATAGGTTTTACATAACAGTGAAGTGACATAAAGCAAAGTTTTGAATAACAGAGAAAACCTGGAAATGGAGAGCTTTCAGGATTTTCTAAGGTACAGTTAGAGTGGCTCATCCAATACAGTAGCATAATGGAGACTTCAGCTCATAGTCCCTGTTTTAAGGGGTCATTCAGAAAAGTACTTATAACACTGAACTCACCTAAAAACAGAGAATGGGGCATGTGGAGAGTTCAGTCCTTGGTCTACTTTTTGGTCTAATTCTTTTCAATCCCCCTTGATGATTTTTTCTAAGCCCCAAATGTTAAGTAGTTAATTTGGATGCTGATGTCCCCTGGATACCTATCTGTGATACAAGGTTCTCTACCTCTCCAATTTAATATTTTATTCCATGACAAGTTTCTCTTCATCCACTCTACACTACAATTTCCATGAAGGTGAGATGATGTGTTATTTACTTACATGCATATGTCTAATATCTAAAGCAGTAAACATTAAGTACACTTGTATTAACTCTGACTTAGAGCCTTCTTTCTAAGCCTTCCCTTACATTACTTCCATCAGAATGCCTTTCTTTTCAACCCACTCACCTTTTAAGTCCCTATTCATTTTCTCATGATTCAATTTAAGCATTTCTTTGATGAGATCTTTCCCGAATCCTTCAGAATTAGCCACTCCTTTCTTTGCCCAGCACCCACATCTACTATTAACAAAAGACCATACCTTCATTCAGATTTTGGTATCTTATTTCTCTCTTAGCAACTATAAATTTTTTTATATGCATATATACATACTGTATACATTATATACACACACATACACATATACACACACATATACACAATACTTAATGTATCACACGCCTGTAACCCTCTACAAGACTGCAAGATTGTTGAAGTCAAGGACAATAGATTACTTGCTATTATATTCTTGGGCTAAGACTATTTGTTGACTGAATAAATAAATGTCACAATTAGAAATAGTTACTTCCCAAAGGAACAACAGATAAGTGAACTAACAACCAAAATGTTGCTTTTAGTAAGAAAAAAATAGTATTACCTTTAAATAAATAGATGAGAATAAAGGTATGTTCATGGGTCATTACTAAGCTTATATGTATTGTCAGCTTTATAGTGCTGTTTAAGTTTTGAGGTGGATTATTTTCTGTAGTTGTTACCCTTCTAGATATATTTACTCAAGTTTTCAAAATATTTAAAGTAAATATTCAAAGTATTTAAAGATCATTGCTTCTTTTTGTTACTACTTATTTAGGTACGGAATTATTTAAGTTATCGTAGTTCTTTAAATAATCATTATCTCCTGAATAGTTTACTGTATCAGTATTTGAAACACTTTTGTCTAGATTTACATAAGACAGTACTCCTGAGAAATGTGTAAATATTATTGAAAAAACTCAAATAAATTAAAGGGATGCTGTTATTTAAAATACATCTTATTAGTTCTTGTAAAAAGAATAAATTCATAGGTGCGAAGATAATATCTCTTCCAAGTTCAGATATTCCTATATCTATTCTGGTTAAAGCAAAACATAAGAAACTGAAGGCATTAAGCAATGATAGTCTGTTAAGCAGACCAAGGATGTAAAAATGAGAGCGAAAACAAGTTTGTAAAAGGACTGGTTGTCTCTGAGTAACTTTTTATGTACACACCTGCATGTATGTACATGCATATATCAACCGATATAAGTACTTATAATTCCCTGTGTCTAATTTTACTAATTTGTAGGTTTGAAAAATGAATGTCATTTTACTCCTACAGATAATAGTATTAATCTTATTATGGTAATATAGAATAGCCTGAAATTTCCAAAGTGACAGAAAAGGGACAGAAAGTGAGATTACTAAAGTTACCAATTCTTATCTGATTGGTCCTTTGACTCTTCTAGTTCCCAGCCTAACACATTTCCTCTTGCATGCAATTCAGAAAAAGGCAGACTTACTAGATATCATGTACAACACCCTGACAGAATCTTTCAACTCTCTTAGGATAACAGTAACTGCTCTAAACTCAGGGTTTCAGTCATGACAGCATTGTTACTCTTGTTCTTTTACTAGGCATGGCTCAATATGTCTTCTGCCTACGGTCATGGTCCCTGCCAGGCAAAAGAGCATAGCCATCAAGTTGAAGCAAGATGGTCTGTCTTTATGCATCGCGACACCACCGTCCACTCACAGAGAAGAGAAGAGAAAGAAAGAGACAGTTTTACCCGCAGAAAGGAGAGGTCCCGGTTGTGCTCGATGCTGGTTATCTCCAGGTTGCCCATGACCACCTCACAGTTCTCATAGTATTTGCGCAAGGCTCGATACTGCTGCTCCAGGTCAGAGAGAGAGCTCAGCTTGTTCTCTGTCCCTGCACACACTGCCAAGACAAGAAGATACACAGGAAGTTATATAACCTTTCTATGCCATGCACAATGAAGAAGTCTCCCTCAACTCTTCACTCCACATGCTCTACTCCGATTCCCTGAACTAAAAACTATTTTGAATCTCATTAATCCACATAAACCACACACTAATACACATCCTCACTTTTATTTTTCCCCAGCTATGAGGAGATATAATTGATACATATACAAGGTATACAATGTATGTATTTGATACACTTACCTGTTGAAAAATGATTACCATCATAGCATTAGCTAACACCCTCGTTTAGGTCTCATAATCACCATTTTTTTAAATTTATCATTTATTTTTGAAGGGGATGGGTAGAGAGAGGGAGACATAGGATCTGAAGTGGGCTCTGTGCTAAGTGCAAAGAGCCTGATGAGGGGCTCAAACTCACGAATTGTGAGATCATGACCTGAGCCAAAGTCAGATACTTAACCGAGCCACCTAGGAACCCCATAAACACCATTTCTTTTTCACAGTGACAATTAAGATCTATTCTGTAAGCAACTTTCAAGTATATAATATAGTATTGTTAATTATAGTCACCATGCTGTATGTTAGAGCCTCAGAATTTGCTCATCTTATAACTGGAAGTCTGTACCTTTTGATTGGTAATCTCCCCCGAAGCCCCAGGTAGCTAACACTCTACTCTCTGTTTTATGCATTCGGCTTTTTTAGATAAGACATATAAGTGATATTATGGTTTTCTATTACTAAACTGCATGTTCTAAGGACAGAGGATAAGAAGGCATGGGTCCCAAAGAAACAGAGCAAAGAGGGAAATTAAAACAATCACATTTGTAGTGAAACATAAAGCATGTAAATACATTAATTTCATTTAAACAAGATTTTCTTTAGAACTTATAATTTACTATATTTCCTAAAAGAATAAACCTACATAAGTAAAAAATCAAAATATAAATGTTAACAATTTTATTCTTAAAAATAATATTTTTCTATTGCTAAATAAGCCGCTCTTAAGTAAAATTTTTACATAATTAAAATTTGTGCCTTTAAGCCCTCAAATACTACATTTTAAAACACAAATGTTCTAGCATTAGCAATCAGACAACAAAAGGAAATAAAAGGCATCAAAACTGGCAAAGATGAAGTCAAGCTCTCACTTTTTGCAGATGACATGATATTATACATGGAAAACCCGATAGACTCCACCAAAAGTCTGCTAGAACTGATACATGAATTCAGCAAAGTCACGGGATAAAAAAATCAATGTACAGAAATCAGTTGCATTCTTATACACTAATAATGAAGCAACAGAAAGACAAATAAAGAAACTGATCCCATTCACAATTGTACCAAGAATCATAAAATACCTAGGAATAAACCTAACCAAAGATGTAAAAGACCTGTATGCTGAAAACTATAGAAAGCTTATGAAGGAAATTGAAGAAGATATAAAGAAATGGAAAAACATTCCATGCTCATGGAATGGCAGAATAAATATTGTTAAAATGTCAATACTACCCAAAGCTATCTACACATTCAATGCAATCCCAATCAAAATTGCACCAGCATTCTTCTCGAAGCTAGAACAAGCAATCCTAAAATTTGTATGGAACCCCAAAAGACCCTGAATAGCCAAAGTAATATTGAAGAAGAAGACCAAAGCAGGAGGCATCACAATCCCAGCCTTTAGCCTCTACTACAAAGCTGTCATCATCAAGACAGCATGGTATGGGCACAAAAACAGACACATAGACCAATGGAGTAGAATAGAAACCCCAGAACTAGACCCACGAAAGTATGGCCAACTCACCTTTGACAAAGCAGGAAAGAATATCCAATGGAAAAAAGACAGTCTCGTTAACAAATGGTGCTGGGAGAACTGGACAGCAACATGCAGAAGGATGAAACTAGACCACTTTCTTACACCATTCACAAAAATAAACTCAAAATGGATAAAGAACCTGAATGTGAGACAGAAAACCATCAAAACCCTAAAGGAGAAAGCAGGAAAAAACTTCTCTGACCTCAGCCACAGCAATTTCTTACTTGACACATCCCCAAAGGCAAGGAAATTAAAAGTAAAAGTGAATTACTGGGACCTTATGAAGATAAAAAGCTTCTGCAGAGCAAAGGAAACAATCAACAAAACTAAAAGGCAACCAAAGGAATGGGAAAAGATATTTGCAAATGACATATCAGACAAAGGGCTAGTATCCAAAATTTATAAAGAGCTCACCAAATTACACACCCGTTAAACAAATAATCCAATGAAGAAATGGGCATAAAACATGAATAGACACTTCTCTAAAGAAAACATCCAGACGGCCAACAGGCACATAAAAAGATGCTCACTGTCGCTCCTCATCAGGGAAATACAAATCAAAACCACACTCAGATACCACCTCACACCAGTCAGAGTGGCTAAAATGAACAAATCAGACTATGAATGCTTGAGAATTTGTGGAGAAACGGGAACCCTCTTGCACTGTTGGTGGGAATGCAAACTGGTTCTGGAAAACAGTGTGGAGGTTCCTCAAAAAATTAAAAATAGATCTACCCTATGACCCAGCAATAGTACTGCTAGGAATTGACCCAAGGGATACAGCAGTGCTGATGCATAGGGGCACTTGTACCCCAATGTTTATAGCAACACTTTCAACCATAGCCAAATTATGGAAGGAGCCTAAATGTCCATCAACTGATGAATGGATAAAGAAATTGTGGTTTATATATACCATGGAATACTACTTGGCAATGAGAAAGAATGAAATATGGCCTTTTGTAGCAACATGGATGGAACTGGAGAGTGTTATGCTAAGTGAAATAAGTCATACAGAGAAAGACAGATACCATATGTGTTCACTCTTATGTGGATCCTGAGAAACTTAACAGAAGACCATGCGGGAGGGGAAGAAAAAAAAAAAAGGTTAGGGAGGGAGGGAGCCAAAACATAAGAGACTCTTAAAAACTGAGAACTGAGGGTTGATGGGGGGTGGGGGGGAGGGGAGGGTGGGTGATGGGCATTGAGGAGGGCACTTGTTGGGATGAGCACTGGCTGTTGTATGGAAACCAATTTGACAATAAATTTCACATTAAAAAAAATTAAAAAAATAAAATACAAATGTTAAGCAATTTAGATTGATATATTCATAAACATACACTAGAAATAGAATATGTTGTAAAATATGAGTTTTTATTGATATCAACTGGGTCATTCATTAGTATTCTAAGGTATATTCATTAGCATATTCCTTAGTATTCTAAGGTATAACAGACTGACAGTAAAGGATCTCAGTATGCCTTCTTTGAGGGCATGGATCATGAGTCTGTTCATAGATGAGCACTGAGTGTACATATATGTTTTTGTTTTGTTTTGTTTTGTTTTATGTGTTGATATTTTCCCTATCTTCCAGAAGTCAGAGTTTTAGTTATTACTTCTCATGGTTTGTATACCTGCCTGTACAAGATCCTTATCATTTAATGTACCAATTCAAATCTTCAATTGCCTGAAAAAAACTGTATTATGCATCTTGTAATAATAGTATGGAAAGTCTAAAAAAGGGATGTGAACTTATCTTCTTTGAGTAAGTTACATAATATACAGCAACTTAAGGCAAGATATAAAGTGTAAACTTTGAAGACACTGGAAACAGAGCTGCGTAATAAAGTCACATCAACAGCTGTATGTTATGCACACAGAAATGACAAGTCATAATGATTTAGTGGTATTCAAGGGAATGGGTTTCTGTACACAAAGGAAAAAAAATCTAGATGGATACATTCCAATAATTAAGACCACCTTAACAACTATTGTTGCCTACTGACATATCAAAAATGACAAAAATCTAAATTTAAAAGTATTGAATGATAATGTAGACCTTTAACCATAGTGGAAGTTCACTGCTAAAATAAAAACAAGACACAAACTTTCCTCATCTGGATGTCTAAAGTTTATCAAACAGTATATTTTATAGAAATATTATTTTATAAGTGAAATTATGTCCCTCTAAAAGATATGTTGAAGGCTAAGACCCTGGTATCTGTGACTATCACCTTGTTTGGAAACAGGGTCTTTGTAGATGTAATCAAGTTAAGATGAAGACATTAGGTCGGCCCTAAACCCAATATGATAATGGCCTTCTAGGAAGAGGAAAACATCATGTGACTACAAAGATAGATGGTGGGGGGCGGAGGACAAAAAAAAATGTAACATCTTTAACTCTCAAAGATGTGAGTGAGATGCAGCTGTATGCCAAGGAATGTCAAGAATTGATGGCCACTACCAGAAGCTAGGAAGAGCCAAGGGAAGATTCTACCCAGTCTCAGAGGCCCTGCTGACACCTTGGTATTAGACTTTTAGCCTCCAGAACTGTGAAGGAATAAACTGCTATTGTTCTATGGTTTGTGGTACTTTGTTAGAGCAGTTCTAGAAAACCAATACATAATATTTAGACTGTTTCTGAAATCTAACATCTAAAGAACTGTTAAATTTCATTTCGTTTCTCCAGGGTCCTGTCACCCTATCACCTCCAAGCTACTCCCCTGCGTTCTCCCTTGCTGAGTGCCAAGTTTCTCACATGCCATGCTGGAATTCATTTGCTACCTTTGAGAATGCAGCTTTTGTAGAATGCTAGGGATGGAGGCAAAGACTTCTTGAATCTTCAATACCCATTCTCTTCTTCGTTCATAGTAAATAACTACACAACCTTTACCTGGGCATATGGCCACCCCAATAAAAGATTACATTTCTCATTGCTGCTCTTGGAGGTAACGTTGTATGCTATCTTGCCAGAACTTCATTTAAATCATGATTGGAGTCAACTTTGTCTCTTTTCTTCTTCACACCTTCCTTATGCCGTCTGGAATGGGAATGGGATGGCTAAACCTTGATCCACCATCTTGTACCATAAGAACTAGGGACACATCCTAGATATTTGTTGAGAAATAAGCTAAAAGTAAGCATGGTTTTCAAACAATTAAGATTTTACATTGTTTTATTATCATTAACATAAAGATAATGGTGAATTTTGTTAATGACTGCTAAAATATTATACATAGGAAGTATTAAATTCTAGTTAAGTTATACGCTTTTGACCTTAAGTAATTTTTACTATTCCATTACATTGTTTGACTAAATAAAATTCAATTCAGAATGAAATTACAAAACCATTATTTTTTTTTTAATTTTTATGTAAATTCCAGTTAGTTAACATAGTATATTAGTTTCACCTGTGGAATTTAGTGATTTGATATTTACATACAACACCTGGTGCTCATCACGACAAGTGCCCTCCTTAATCCCTATCACCTATATAACCCATCCCCTGCCCACCTCTCCTCTGGTAACCCTCAGTTTGTTCTCTGTAGTTAAGAGTCTGTTTCTGAAGAAAAAACAAAGTTATTCTTGACCATTTGAGCATTTTTACTGGTTCTGTGGAAGGTTCACTTATTAAAACTAACAGACATTAAGAAAAAATTAATTTCTGTTGATAAGTACAATAATTTCAACACAGCAGGTGAACAAAAGTGATTGATTCATGTACATGATCCTTAACAGCCAATATCAAAGTCTATTTTTTTAATTTTTTTCCAATATACTCTAGAGACCAAGAAACACCTTTAATCCACAATACTTATTTTTATTGCTCCTAGAAAATTTATACCAAAATCTTTATAAACTTGTAAAATGTCTGTTGAGAAAAGGTACTATGATATGGGTTTATGAAATATAGATTTCCATTGTTTTACATTCCAATGAGAACAAGCTTATATATTAATACAACTACTGATGGGGAAATTATACATCGATTAATAAACTTGCTGCACTATTTCTTTTTTTTTAAATTTTTTTTCAATGTTTATTTATTTATTTGGGACAGAGAGAGACAGAGCATGAATGGGGGAGGGGCAGAGAGAGAGGGAGACACAGAATCGGAAACAGGCTCCAGGCTCTGAGCCATCAGCCCGGAGCCCGGCGCGGGGCTGGAACTCACGGACCGCGAGATCGTGACCTGGCTGAAGTCGGACGCTTAACTGACTGCGCCACCCAGGCGCCCCACTATTTCTAAAATTATGCAATGCCACACTGAAATTTATATACAACTTATGTTGCACAAGTTTCTTTCAATTGGAAATAAAACCTGTACTTTAATATCACTATATAAAAGTCAATATGTAAACATCTAAATGAAAAGTTTTCTAAAATATTAACTGCACTCTGACCTTTTGGATAGAAACCTGAATGAATTTGGGGAGAAACATTTATTCATAGAATTGTAATCACTAAGCATTTTTCCATATTTCTCATCCTGAATATATAAAAAAAGTATATACTATAAATTACTATGGTTATTAACTATTATAATCATCTCTTTATATAAGAAAGCCACAAAGGCTGTAAACTCTTTGAAAACAGTAGAATTTATTATTATTATTTTTTTAAAGTAGTCTCCATGCCCAGTATGGAGCCCAACCTGGGGCTTGAACGCACAACGCTGAGACTAAGAAGTGAGCTGAGATTAGGGCACCTGGGTGGCTTGGTCGGTTCAGCATCCATCTCTTGATTTCAGCCCAGGTTATGATCTTACAGTTCATGAGTTTAAGCCCCATATCAGGATCTGTGCTGGCAGTGGGGAGTCTGCTTGGGATTCTGTCTCCCTCTCTCTCTGTCCCTTACCTGTTTGTTCTCTATCTCTCTCTCAAATAAAAATAAATTAAAAAAGAAAAAAAGAACTGAGTTGAGATCAAAAGAAGAATGCTCAACCCACTTAGCCACCCAGCTGCCCCTTTTTCTTTTCTTTTTTTTTTTCTTTTTTTTTTTTCTTTTGTATTGGCTGAACTATATAGCATAGTGCTTTGCAAGAAATTATCATTTAATAATATTCATTTACTCTCTATAAAAACAATTATAACTGGGATTCATAAAATAACCCTCAATTCAGAAAATTTTCTATTGTTTAATAACTGATCAGCTGTGTTTTGTATATACCATATGAAAACAAAATTGGAATGAGTATGCTTAGAAATATTTTTCAACAACAACAACAACAAACTCCTCCAATAAACAGGAAATCTGATTAATTAGAAAATTGTCCAAACATTCTGGTCTTTGGAGGTTTCACTACACACAGTTCAATTTAGGAAATATTTTTGTTTCAGTGAGGCTTTCCTATATATTTATTTTTGATCCAAACTGCTGTCTATAATGACTATTATACTCTTCTTAACTTTTATCTTGAAAGACAGACTTGATCTGAAAAGAACTAGTTTGGATAAATGCATTAAAATCATTTGTATTTCTCTTCATGAAGCCTTCACTGAATGCCTCACAACTTCCATTTGTCAATTGATTTTACCATCAGGCAATGTACACAAGACAATGTTTAAACCATCAAGTTTCATTGATTTCACAAAGTTGTTTATCAAACAGAATTGAAAAATTTTCCTTACCAGCCAAAACAAGTTTAACAAAATTCAGTCCCCTTTGCCAACACTATTATGAAGTCCTTAAACTATAAGCTTATAATTCTTCAAGCTTCAAAAATCCTGAATTTGCCTGTGCTTCCTACAGTTTTCAGTCCAATTGTAACTCCAGCAGTAAAGTTGTATGTGAGGCCTTAATAAAATCACCAATTTTTCTATTTGGTATTGATTCTGTTACAAATGTAGCTATAGTTGCAAACATGGGCTTTTTATTCTTCTTGACAAGATTTATTTTCCAACAGTGAGTGAACTACATAATCCTCCTTCAGTAAAAAAATAGGAATATAATTAGGAGTTTGTAACAATACGCAAAGGCAGGTTAACAAAATTATCTGTTTGATTCATGGGGAAAATATATTTGAAGTGGAATGAAGAAACATTAACATTATCCATTTGAATACCAAAAATCAATTACTGCCTTCAGGCATGTTATAACTGGAAACCAGCCCTCCATTTGTTTACATAACAAAGATAACAAGAGGGCTTAAAAAAATCAAATTTTTCCCTTACTTTCATATCAAATGCCTATATGAGATATGAATTAAGAAATGAATAATTATTTATTTAGCATCTTACTGTTGACCCAGTATCATGGAAAAAAAATATATATTGATTAAATGTGTTTGTACAAGGTACATTGTAAAGAAGCAATTGAGTGATACACATAAACCATGTATATATTGTGTGCATAATTCAGAGACAATCTGCATAAAAATATATATATACTTGGTAACCCAATAAATTCTCTAATTTTTCTATCTGATTTAATAATAAGTACTCTCTCAGAAATATGAACATAACAAATATGCTTTAGTTGAATGCACATTATTGGGTATTTAAAAATCTGGAGCTATAGTAAATCTCCAAAAATAAAATACTTAAGCACACATCATCAGGGAAATACAAATCAAAACCACAATGAGATACCATCGTACATGGGTCAGAATAGCTAAAATTAACAACTCAGGAAACAACAGATATTGGTGAGGATACAGAGAAAGAGGAGGAACCCTTTGCACTGCTAGTGGGAATGCAAACAAGTGCAGTCACTCTGGAAAACAGTATAGAGGTTCCACAAAAAAATAAAAATAGAACTCCCCTACAACCCAGGAATTGTACTACAGCTATTTATCCAAAGGATCCAAAAATGCTTATTCCAAAGGGCACAAGCACCCGAATGTTTATAGCAGGGCTCAACAATAGCCAAACCATGGAAACAGCCCAAATGTCCACTGACCTGATGAATAAAGAAGATGAGGTATATATATATATATACACACACACACACACACACACACACACACACACACACACACACACAAACATAAGTGATGAAAAAGAATGAAATCTTGCCATTTGCAACAACATAGATGGAACTAGAGTTTATTATGCTAGGCAAAATTAGTCGTCCAGAGAAAGATATCATATGATTTCACTCATATGTCAAACTCGTGTGTTTGAGGAACACAACAGGTGAACATAGGGAAAGGGAAGGTAAAATAAGATAAAAACACAGAGGGAGGCAAACCATAAGACACTCTTAAGTACAGAGAACAAACCAAGGGTTGCTAGAGGGGAGGTAGAGGGGGGAAGGGCTAAATGGGTGATAGGCATTAAGGAGGGCACTTGTTGCGATGAGCACTGGGTGCCATATGTAAAAGATGAATCACTGGGTTCTACTCCTGAAACCAAGAATACACGGTATATTAACTAACTTGAATTTAAATTAAAAAAATAATAATAAATAAACAGGTGAGAGGAAAAATAAATTAATTTTAAAAAGGCACAAAAGAGTAGCAAACATTTTCAGTGACTATTACTGAATGCTATTACAGTCACACAGAGATTGCAGCCCTATGTTCAAAATATATCCCCAAATGAGGCCAAAATTGCCACTTCTACTACTATCGTCATTTAAAACAAATTATTGCAATCTTTCCCCTTGACTTGACAGTAGGCTCCTGTCTGATTTCCTGGATTCCTTATGTGTCCTGATTAATTCATTCTCCACACAGGGTCCAGAATGATCTTTGTAAAAAACATAAATCGTTCACACCACTCCCCTCATGAAAACTCTTCTTGGAGTTTTCTTTTTGTTTTTAATGTTTGTTTGTTTATTTATTTATTTTAAATGTTTATTTTATTCCTGAGAGAGAGAGAGACAGACCAAGAGCCAGGGAGAGGCAGAGAGAAAGGGAGACTCAGAATCTGAAAATGTCTGAGCTGGCAGCACAGAGCCCCATATGGGGCTCAAACCCCATAAACCATGATATCATGACATGAGCCAAAGTCGGATGCTTAACTGACTGAGCCACCCAGTTGCCTGTAGTGTTTACTTATTTTTGAGGGAGAGAGAGAGAGAGAGAGCAAGCAGGGGAGGTGCAGAGAGAGAGGAAGACACAAAATCCAAAGCATGTTCCAGGCTCTGAATTGTCAGCACAGAACCGGATGCAGGGCTCAAACTTGTGAACAGCAAGATCATGACCTAAGCCAAAGTCAGATGCTTAACTGACTGAACCACCCAGGTGCCCCTAAAACTCTCATTGGCTTCTAATCACACTTATAAAATCCAAGCATTTCAACATGGCATGTAAGAAACTGTATTTAATAAGAAATGTATTCAGGTCTTTGCTCGAACATCACTCCTTCAGAATAGACTTCTCTGACCACCTTCTCTAAAATAAATAGCTGGTTCACTTCATGCCTGTCTTACTTGCCTCCTTTATTTATTTCTTTTTTTACTGCTATCTGAGATTGCATTATACATTTTGCTTACTTATTTACTCTATGTTTCTATATTACAGTACAAGCTCCATAGGAGGCAAGCTTAGTCTGCTCAACACCTAAAAGAGCAGGCACACAGACTCTCAGTCAATACTTATTGAATAAATGAATGGACTTTGGAGTCACTGAGAACCATAACTGAGCCAGGATCAAATATGCTGGTTCTTCCATTTTTAAAAGCTGAATAAATTTGAGTAAATAATTTCACCATTTTTAGAGTCTCTGTTTCTGTATCTACAAAGTAGGATTTTGTGCTAAGTATTTTTTAGCAATAAACTCAGTTTAGAGGTTAAGAACACAGGGCCTAGAGTCAGATGTCCAGCACAAAAATCTAGCTCAATCACTGGCCTACAATGTAATCTTGAGCAAGTTAGACTCTGTCATTCTATTTCCTCTTCTGTAAAATGGACATAATAACAACTACCATCTCATAGGCTATTGTGAGGATTAAGTGAGTCTAAATGTGTAATTTGCTTTGCACAATGTTTGATTCATTGACAGAGCTCAATGTTACCTACTGTCATTTATCAAAATATGTAGTATATAGCATGTGCACATTATTCAATATATTAAATCAAATTAAAATATAAGACTTGCATAGGTGATGTACTCAATAAATCTGATCTAAAGGAATGAATACTGGGCAAAGAAAGTAGGGGTTGGGACTCCATCACTCCAACACTTTCTAGCCACGTAAATTTGAACAATTATTCTGTTCTCATTTGTTCCAACTTTCTCATTTCTCAAATAGGATATTTTTATGTTTCCCCTCAGCTAAGAAATTCTGTGATTTAATTTATTTCTGAAGTATTTACTTAAAACCTACTCTACCCTATGTAATAGGCTGCATTCATTGGATGCTCCTGAGGTCACACTGTGGCAACATCTTACAACATTATAAATTAAGCATACAAGGGGCACCTGGGTGGCTCAGTTGGTTGAGTGTCTGACTTCGGCTCAGGTCATGACCTTGCAATTTGCTAGTTGGAGCCCTGTGTCAGGCTCTGTGCTGACAGCTCGGAGCCTGGAGCCTGCTTCGGATTCTGTGTCTCCTCTCTCTGCACCTACCCCACTTGTGCTCTGTCTCTATCAAAAATCAATATTTAAAAAAATTAAATTAAGCATACACTTATCAAATGACCCAGCAATCCCATTTGTAGGTCCCTAGATAAATAATTATGTTCACCAAAAAATGTGTATAGGAATGTTTATAGGAGCTCTACTCAAATTCACAAAAAAAGTTGGAAACAACTCAAATGTGTTTTGATGGGCAAAATGATAAACTATGGTATATATATTCCATTAATATCTATCTATTCAGCTATAAAAACGAACAGATGATTGATGTATCAACATGGAAACTTCTCAAAGGCATTATCTGACTGAAAGAAACCAGGCTCGAAAGGCTACATATGATTCTATGGATACACCATTTTGTAAAACAACAAAACTACTAGGATGGAGGACCAACCAGTGGTTGCTAGGGGATGGAGAGGAGGGATAGTGAGGGTTTGACAAAAGGATCACCAGGGAACTTCAAGAGATAGCAGAACAATTCTGCATACTGACCATGGTAGTGATTACACAGATCTCTACAGTTAAAACTCAGAGAACTATATACCAAAAAATTGTAAATTTTACTGTGTGGAAAGCAAAACACACAAGTTGGCTTGTATATCTAATGGAGTTAAATATGCTCCTGTATGAAATTAATGAAACATTTTTATTATATTGTTTTCCAGGTATTTTATGCTTTCTTTGGTCCTTTTATGAATAATTATGCCCAAAATGATAAATAAAGAAAATAGGTTTATAGTTCTGATTTGTAATTTACATTACACAAACTGTAAATAAAATATTTTTTGATGTAGAGATTGGTATCCTTTTAAAAAAGTAAGTGACCTTCTAGTGTATTCTCTGAATCCATTTTCTATCACTATTTTATTGACTCCCAAAATAACAAAACACGGGATCTGCTGAAATTAACAAAACATTTTCTAAATGATGTTTGAGCCAAATTAAAAGGGCACTTGGCATTGTAGACCTTCACTAATAGAGCTGTAGCTAGGAAAGACAGGCATTCTATAGCACAGACTGATGAAAGGCAAGTCCATAAACTATGTATACTGTTACATGTTGGTCCATCTAAAATGTAATTGATCTGTATTTTCCCACTTTTGTTTACCCACAATAGTCTCTAAATGTCCTCAGAGATGTTTAAACTGCTAAATTATGTTGCAAAGAGAAATAATCGCATTGGCAATGACCAAAAAATGATAGATATAAAGTTATACATGATTGTCTCCTGTTTATGAATGATATGTTTTGTAAGTTGTCTACTCGAATTCAGTCTTCTCAATAGGTTATTCTTTTATGGGTCTAATTTTTGTTTCCATTTTATATTTCAAAAATTAGCCTAGTAAATTTAAAACATTACAAATGAATTTAAATGCATTATATATAGCATCAAAATCTGACTTGTAACTGCTTGTATATAATTCTTAGTTCCTGTTCTTGATTGTTTCCTGTCTTTAAATATTTCATTGTATTTTTTTCTTAAATTACATTTCATAAAATTCCCATGTTCAAAGTGAAAAAAAACATTATAGAAAGACTTTACAGAGTTAGAAATTGCATTTATGTCATCTATTCTTAGATAAAATAATATTCCCCCTACCACTGTTTTGCCGCAAATCTCTCCAGCCTTTTTTTTTTTCTAATCATTCTTCCCACTCCTTACCACTCCCCTACACATAGTCCTTCTTATTTACTTTGTAGTATTTCATTTTCTGTGAAAGTGCTAGGTCCTTAACTTTAATGTACATACTGGACTTGACAAGCAATTAAAGCAAACAATTTCCACTCATCAAGGCTTGCCAAATTAGTCATCTGCCATCTGCCCCATCATCTGGCTCTCCTTGAGGTCTTGCTGTGAATCTGGATGCACTCTCTCAGATTAAGAGGGACAGTGCAAACCTCCAAGCTGGTGAAATGCCAGTGGGAGCTAAGTATGTAAACATTAGGAACCATCTTTCTTCCCTAGATTATCATGCCTACGACCATCCCCTTGTGTGTAATAAAAACCAGCCTGTTTGTGATGCCTTATCACTATGAGACCTTTGCCATTCATTGTAATTAAAGTGGAGTTTGTGGGATTTTTTTCCTAGTAGAACTGTTTAAAAGAAGGAATTAGACTAGTTGTTCCTACTGTGAAGCTATGCTCACATATTAAGTCTGGTTTCTTAAGCATTAATAAAGATGTACATTAAGAAATACCCTATGGCCTTTGTATTGCATTGGTTGCAGAGTGAAACTTTGTTTTCATTCTCTCCACTGGCAAATGTTTACTTGGCTGATAACACGCAATTTAAGTGCTTTCTAAAGATTTTCAATCAAACTATATACGCAGTTGGCAAAACTGAGAAATAGCAAGGGTGAAACACGGTATTGTTGTTACACACACACTCCTTTTTAAGGTGGTTCTTCCTCTAAGGCATTCCCCAACTCAGAGCTGCTCTAGGGCAATAGATGTCTTTGCTCAAATGAAGAAAGATACCTCTCTTCTGGGTGGATTAAACTCCACCCTAGGACACACCTTTGCCTATGTGATAAGAATGTGGGCAGCGTTTCACTCCCATTTTTACCCTAGTCCATGTGCCTATTTGCAGCGATGAACCTGCGTAACTATAGAGAAAAGTTTTGGTCCACTCCACTGTCCTGGGTCCTCCATCCAAACTTGCTTATTCAAGGTAATGTTTGTGTCAAGGTAATGTGTCTAAACAAGTAACAATCACTTTAAAAAACAGTGTGCTAAATTTAGACTTGTGAGAGGAAGGGGTGCAGCGGATGACATTTTTTACTGTATCTTCAGATAATCTACATGTAAAACCACATTTAAGATCACCTTCTAACAAAATGTTTGAAAGTTTTAGAAGCCAATTCTTAGTCACATAACCCTCTTGGATGAAAAACAAACTGACAAGCAAAATACCCATCTGAGATGGATATAGACCACATAATAAAATGTCACCTTATAATTTATTTGAAACTATTTTCTAATAACCCCAAATTTATTTTTCTAGAAACCAGATTCTATAATCTCTTGTAGGCTGGTCTCTGTGAAAGATTCAGATTAGCACTGTGTGGTTATTTTTACAATGTAATCAACTTCAAATACTAATTGTAATTAGGTGTTTGATAAGGAGATAGTCATCACTAGGACAATATCTGCCATTCATTCATTTATCCTGTCATGCATTTATTCAACAAATGTTAATTGGGGAACCACAATATATGGACTTTGAGCTAAGTGTGAAAGGAATAAGAACGAAATAAGATCTGTGTCTCAAATTTATAACATTTACACTCTCATAGAAATCCTCTGTAAAAGGTTTTAGAAATGATACTAGTATATAAATTTAGATAAGCTGTTTTAAAGAAATTTTTTTCTGATTTTGATTCACTGTCAATCAATAAGATTCACAAAGTCAAAATTCATCTTATGTACAATACAGTACGAAGCAGAAAAAATTTATGTGTATACATGTATATACAATATAAATGTGTTTATATGTATACATATATATACACATATTTTTTGTGTTATATAAGGTGGACATCACTTGTGAGAAGAAATTTTTGGGGAAGTCTTTCTCTGTAATAGTTAGGAAATGCTGTTACCAAAATAATCAGTATCATCTACATCTGAAGAAATACCACACCTCACAAACATTTTATCCACCTAGTCAGGTTCATGTATATATCCCTCCTAGGTCCTCCTTCTCTTGTCAAAGAGGAAAAAGTGAAACTGCTTTGACACAGACAGGCTAGACATATTTGTCTAGCTATATGTTATACTTAAGGCTGATTTTCAATCCAGTCCCATTCTATATGACTTAATTACGAACATATCATAGTTTTTTTCTTTCATTTTATTTAATTCAGAAATGTGATGTCATAATTTTGAGATATTAACCAAGACATTCCACTACTGGTATCACAAGCAACTTCCTTATTAATTCCACAATCTCATGGATTAAAGGGGCATGAGACCCCAAACTACAGGGACAGTCACTGAATGTGGAATGCGTTCCTATGAAAGTTTCACTAATCTTTGGATTTAAAGATATAGAATTCCAGATCTTGTTTTTATTTCCTTTGGATATATCTATATCCACATGTGGGATTACTGGATTATATGATAGTTCTATTTTTAAATTTTGGAAGAACTTCCATACTATTTTCTGCAACAGAGAGTAGACTGGGATTACCAGGGGCAAGGTGGGAAAAATGGGGAAATGTTGATAAAAGAGTACAAATGTTCAGTTATAAGATGAATAAATTCTGGGGAACTAACATATAGCATAGCGATTATAGTAAATCATATTGTATAACATACTTCAAAGTTGTCAAGAGAGCAGATCTTAAATGTTCTCTCCACAAAAGAGAAATGGTTATAATTATTTTGCAATATCTAAGTATATCAAATCAACACACTGTACACCTTAAACTTACAGAATATTATATGTCAATCATATCTCAATACAGCTGGAAAAATTAAATTAATTTTTAAAAATATGATATCCTACTTATAGGCTTTATTAAAATGGAGCAGCAAGTAACAAAATCTATTAGAACTAATGTAAATGTTCAAATTTTTAATGGAATCAGATCACTCAATATGTCACATAAAGAGCCAATGTGACATTTAACAAATTTGTTTTATTATTGGTCATGACCTCAGAAATATCTTTTACATTTAGGTGAAATACTTTAAATATATATACGCTTTAAATATAACTATATATAGGATATTTGCTAGATAGCGATAACACATTTCAAGTCTTTTACCTTTGCTGTGGTTTTGTCAAAAGTGTTCAGGCAATAAAAATAAAAGAATAAAACCTGAAGTGTGTTATAAGTTTCCTTAATTTATTTTACTTTATCTGAACCAATTTGGTAATACAGGTATCAAAAAAACACATAGTTTCATAGCATTGGATCCAATTTTAAAAGTAGAGAATGATCTATGATTTCTTTTCTTTATATAAACTGAAATTAGTAATAAAGAAGAGAAATCCTAAATTAGAGATTTAAAATCTCTTAATATTTGCATTGTCATTCTTAGTTTAATGTGAATCTTTAGGAGCCTGTGCAGATAAACACAACATCTCTATATTGTATAAATAAAATTATTATATTATATAAATGGCGAGGTTCATACGTACACAGATATTTCCTAGAAGGTCAATAAAAATTTAGATTAAGTCACTGTTTACCTAGAGATACAGGTGGACTGGAAGTACATATTCACTACTATTTTTAATCTTGTTACAGTACAACACAAATTTGATCATTTTTTTTTTTTAATTTGAAGCAGCCTTTTCTGAATATGATTCATTTCTATTTCCTGACACAAAAATTAATATGTATATTAGGATAAATTATATAAATAAGTATCTTTTCATTACAGAATTCAAGTTTCTACTGACATTTTCTGCCAAGATAAATAATCAACTCTCTGTTATCATTCTTTGCAAACGCTCAGTTTTCAGATGTATTTACCACCTGATTATAATTTATAAAGACAACAGAAATCAAATAATGATCAAAGAATCTGTTTTTATTTTTATTTTTATTTTTTCAACGTTTATTTATTTTTGGGACAGAGAGAGACAGAGCATGAACGGGCGAGGGGCAGAGAGAGAGGGAGACACAGAATCGGAAACAGGCTCCAGGCTCTGAACCATCAGCCCAGAGCCTGACGCGGGGCTCGAACTCACGGACCAGGAGATCGTGACCTGGTTGAAGTCAGACGCTTAACCGACTGCACCACCCAGGCGCCCCAAAGAATCTGTTTTTAAAATGCATTACTTTTTAAAGGACAAGTCTCATACAGTTGTATCATTTTTTATTGTTATGATTTTGAAAAAATAAAATAAATACCTCAAAACCTATTATTGTTCAAAGATACTTTTTTTTTTTAATTTTTTTTCAACATTTATTTATTTTTGGGACAGAGAGAGACAGAGCATGAACAGGGGAGGGGCAGAGAGAGAGGGAGACACAGAATCGGAAACAGGCTCCAGCCTCCGAGCCATCAGCCCAGAGCCCGACGCGGGGCTCAAACTCGCGGAGCGCGAGATCGTGACCTGGCTGAAGTCGGACGCTTAACCGACTGCGCCACCCAGGCGCCCCTCAAAGATACTTTTAAAGAATATATGTATACATGTATATGTACATGTGTATAAAAATATTAGTTGAGGAATACAATAATGTGTTGCAAATGTTTTTTCTCTGATCAGAAGATTCCTGAATAACATTTATTTTTCTTTTCTTTTCTTTCCTTTACCTGTCATTTGTAAATTTATAAAAGTTATAAGCATCTTTGTAGATTAAAATTGAATTTTATTTTCATGAAACTTTTTCTTTTTTTTTTTTTTAATATGAGAAAGGCAAGATATCCACTCTATGCTATACCATTTCTTTCATAGGAATGTGCTTGCGAATTCAAAATCAATACTTTTGATAATCTTATAATTTTATAAAACATTGACATTTTATGTAAAACATGATTTATCTTTTAAATCTGATCATTTATCTCCTTTGTTCAAATATCTTCACTGGTTTCTCATGTCAATCAGAATAAAATAAAAGTCCTTATCTTGCTCCCTAAGGCCCTGATACAATTTGAACCTCTGCTACTTTTCTGATATCAACTCCCATAATGTTTTATTTTACTTCCTAAGATCTGACACAGGACTATCTTGCTTGTCTTTGAATAAATTTATGAAAGTTTCTAAATGCTTATTATCAGTTTATGAATTTATCTGTGCAGCAGAAACAAACTAGCACTGGTCTGCATATAGCACTTTGAGCGGCAATATTTGAAAATGTTACACTTTATAACACTCATCACCACCCACCTTTTCTGTCTTTATTTAGAATATAACCTTCATGAGGGCAGGAATTCTATTTTATTCACTGCTATATTTCTTACATTTACAAGTGCTTTATCCATAGTAGACACCTATTAAGTATTTAATGAGTGGATGAATGGATGGCTGGGTAGGTGGCTATGGAAGTAATAGGATTCTGTCTAGAATTCCCAGCTCACATATAACCTGAATGCTAGTTTGATTCTCAGAATGTTGAAACCGCAAAGATCTTTTGGGATCATCAAGTCCAGTTCATACAGGTAGATGAGAAAACAAAGACCAATGTAAAAACAAAAAAAGTGTTCAACAAAGGTCAAACAGCTGGCCAGGGGCAGAAATGAAGTAGGACTCTTAATTCAGGGCTATACCCACATGGGCACAGTGTCTCCTGTTAAACAGAAGACTTCATTAAATTGTCCAGCTTTATGGAAAAAATTCCCCAGCATCATGCTTTGCTGCCAATAGGAAAACTATATCATGAAATTTGGCATGTGTGCTCAAGAACATTTAGCTAACTAGCACTAGTCGATTATGTAATTGGAAAGTAAAGCCCTACCAACATCTTTTTTCTTTTATTTTTTCTGTTTTCAAATCCTGGTTAAATGAAGTTCAATGTAGCTTTGTCAAAAGGAAAGTTGTTGCTGTTCTTTTCTTTTTAATCTGTTAAACAAGAGTATGCACCATATGAGTAATGAAAATAACCAGTATTACATGATAAACATATTCTTCAAAGAATTATAGTCAAATTATGTATTTTAAGTCATCCTTTCTTTTTTAATGTTTATTTATCTTTAAGAGACAGAGTGTGAGTGGGCAGGGGCAGAGAGAGGGACACACAGAATCCGAAGCAGGCTCCAAGCTCTAAGCTGGACTCAGGGCTCAATCTTGTGAACCATGAGATCATGACCTGAGCCAAAATCAGATGGTTAGCCGACTGAACCACCCAGGCATCCTTAAAACTCTTTGGCTTCTAATCATACTTATAAAATCCAAACTTTTCAACACAGCCTGTAAGAAACTGTATTCAGGTCTTTGCTCAAATGTCACTCCTTCAAAATAGCCTTCTCTGACCACCAGTAGGTGGTTCCCAGCCTTCATGCTCTGTCTTCTTTGCCTCCTTTACTTTCGTTTTACTGCATCTGAGATTGCATTATACATTTTGCTTCCTTACTTGTTTACTCTATGTCTCTATATTATAGTGCAAGCTCCATAGGAGGCAAGGTGAGTCTGCTCAACACCTAAAAGAGCAGGCACACTGTAGACTTTCAGTCAATAATTGTTGAATAAATACATAGAGAGAGAGCAAGCAGGAGAGGGGCAGAGAGAGAAGGAGAGAGAATATCCCAAGCAGGCTCCGCACTGTCACCACACAGCCCAACGCAGGGCCTGAACTCACCAACTGCAAGATCATGACTTGAGCTGAAGTCAGACGCTTAACTGACTAAGCCACCCAGGTGCCCCTAAGTCATACTTTTAATGTAATATTGAAATTTGCTTTTAAAAGAACCTCACAAAGACCATTTTGTAAACAAAAAATCTTTTTGTAATGGAAATAATCATTTCTTAATTGGACTGTTTTATAAATTGGGATTTCTAAGATCATGTTTGCTTAAATATATGCACACCTGCACTTATCCCAAACAATTGTATGACAGTTTAATGTCAGTGGATTAGAATATTAAATTATTATTAGAGCTATTATTATAGTTGATAACATTTATAAAAGATTGCATAATTCTCAAAGCAGTTTTATTCATATTAACTTCTTTGACCCTAAATTATTTAAGATATGTTTATAAGAGCCAAAATTATTAGATTAATTGCCAGGAATTCAAATTTTGGTTACCCTGGAAAAAAGGAACTTCTAAGAGACATTGCAAATTTTTTTTTAATGTAGAAATAATCTGATAAAAATTTCCACAAAACTAGTTATCTTTACCTTAATATTATGAGTAACTCACAGAGAAAAAAATAGAAGAAATTGGTTAAGTAAAAATGGATTGGTTATAGTATTTTCTATATCTATGGAAAAAGTGGGAGTAAATAATTACGATCCTCAACTGACTCCATTATGAGTCTGTTTCCTCCTCTTTGCACTTTGTCAAATAGAAGTTAATTAGACATAGGAAAGTTAACTAGAAATAGGTCTGTGCTGGGAAATGGATTTGACCACCACTGTAACTCTGGTTTATTTAAGAAGAAGCTTGCTTTGAGGATTTTGTTAGATACATGCTATGTATTTTTTCAGAATCATGATTTTACTTTGAACATGAATTATCTAATATGTTTTACTACCATCTGTACACATGTGACTTTCTTCTTTGGAGATTATGTTTAATATTACTAATTCTTCATTACCTGTTGAATCAAATCCTCATTACCTGCTTGACATTAAGGATTTTTCATGAATTGAATCCTACTATAATATATCTTTAGATTTGGATAATTTTAATCCTAAATTGTCCTCTCCAAAGAATTTTCTAAAATAAATCAAAAGATGGTTTATTGCCATCCGTCATTCAACTCACCCACAACTGTCTAATTTTTTAACTCATTCCTTTCACTTTACCATGAAAATTCCCAAAGTCCTTGACAAAAATCATACTCATCATTATCTCCAAAATTTGCCTAGAGAGTGTTCTTCTTTCTGAAAACATTTAAACCATTCACTGAATTTACATTTCCCTAAAATTTACATACAAAGATTTTTCCATTTTCAAATGCATGCACATTTTATTCTTGTTTCTAGTATATGTGCCTCAATTTCCCCTACATAATAAGCTAGCTCATAGAGACCTTAAATTCTGTGTTCTATTATTTCTAGCTAGGGAAGCCAGATATGGTACATCACACACTCCAAAGGCTTTCAGATTTAAACCTAGGCCAGCTTACTGTGACCCGGGTAGAGCTGAAAGTAATAACAAAATTAAGAGGCAAAATAATACAAAGTAAGACATTGCATTTAACATACCCTAAAATTCAGAGTATTTTTTTTATTTCTAGTTTTAGTATTTCTCTTGAAATACTTAACAGTCAATAGCTCAAATCCATATACCACTTTTGTGGAGTTAAAAAAGTTGTTTTCTCATTGAATGTTTACTCAGAAACCTTCTATATTTAAGGGCATTTCGTTTTTGTAAGCATATACCAAAACTTTTGGAATGCTTCCGAAAAATACATGAGTACAAGCATAAATATGTTTATATCACCCAGGCATACTAAGTTTAAAAATTGTGGTAATAGCAAACAAAAAAATCATTTGGAATACCAGACACTAAAGGAAGTTTTATAGGAAGGTTTTCTCAAGCCACAGTTCTCTGACTTATACAGTCTGAATGGTATTTTTATTTCCCAGACATAGCCAGACTAGTGATTGCATAACTACTGTTCATTCATCTGCTATTACAGCCTCCTTTTACCTCATGATTATACCAACATATTCCTCCATGAATACTATTTTTGGTACCAATTGTTGTAAACACCAGGGCTGGTCAGTATAAAAATAACATTCTTCCAGTATCAAAAGTCTTTCACATATCCTACTAGAATCATCTCACCTTTATAAGGACTAAAGATAAATGCAGGGAGATGTTTAAAAATGATTCTGAGCCTTTTCTACACATTGCTATACAGGCTTCCTGTGCTAAAACAAAACAAAACAAAACAAAACAAAACAAAAAACTGCTACAGACCAGTTAACTTTGGAGTTACCCAGTCCACTTACTCTCCGCCTTGCTACCCAATACAGCTGACACCTGAAACTCAACAGTCAAGTGTACCATCTTGACTCAGCCCACAGAGCCCTGAGCGGTACAGCCAGCATACAAGAAAAAGACACCAGAGTTCCTTCTCTGATACTTTCTAGTCCATTATTTTCTTATTTCTTCACTTTGCCAACCTGTTTCAGAACTCTCAGGCTTCTGATCATCTCACCCCTGCTGCCCCCACACCATTCATCCTTAAAATCCACTCCCCTTGTATGGATCTGTCTCCCTTTCACAGCACTGCTCTGGAAAACTCTGCTTGAATTGACCCTATCCTCACTCAGGCTTGATAAACTTGCTCCCAGTGTATACCCCCTGACCCTCCAAGGGCTCAAGGGGCACAGCACATATATGCTTCCTAGTGTGTTTCCACTAGGGGCCAGGATACGGATGCTTCTCTCATAAAGGAGGTCTGATGGAAGCCTGCAGTTTCATTTAGCATGACATTACTCTAGTATTTTAGTAGTATTGTTGAAATTTGCTCTGGCCAGTATCTCCAGCATTCAGGCTAAAAATTTATCTAAGGTAAAGAATTAATTATTCAGTCTAGTGTCAGTTCTATTTTTAGACTAGGCTCATTCATAACACTAATGCACACCGTGTCTCTTATTATCTATAGTCACAGACTGGGAACTGCCTTGTTGGATTTTACTCATTTCTCTGCCTTGTATGGGTATCACCCTGTTTTCAACTTCAACATTTAATAAATAGCTGAACACACGAGTGCCAAAAATCATTTGACAAAGAACTCTAGAAGCATATGGTACTAAATGAGTAGAAAAAAAATTCTTAGCTAAGTAATGATTCTTCATTTGAAAATATGTACCATTCCTTCTTCTTTGAAAAGTCAGCACACTTGAGGGCCAAGTGTCACCCGGGGACTTTAACTTGCATAAAGCATCGTGTTGGCTCAAAGCAGTGAAATTCCATAGCAACGCCAGCAACACTTAAACTTCTCTACGACTCCTACATTATTTATCTGTGAACAGCTAGGGGGCTTTTTGCAGAGAGGTCCCTAACTACTGCAAGCATTCACTCTATTTAATGTTTTTTAATTAACATTGCACAAACAACAATTCTGTGTGTGCAGTGAAGTTTGTGCACTTCCCCGGATTTGCTTTCTCAATAGATTTGGAAATGCAGCAGCAGAATACTGCCAGCCTTCCCTTCCCCACTCCAATTCTCCCTCATAACCTGAGGATCGTTATTCAAGAAGACATTAGTTAAAATAGGACAAACTGATATGAGGACAGAATAAAAGTCAGGCATTTCTGGGGAAAATATATCTGTTGATACAGAAAAGCCCTGTTTGCTATGGTTTGCACACTTTTGAAACAATAATTATAATTGTGAAATAATTGGATTTCTCCATAAAACAGTACTAGGGCTTAAACACCCTAGAGTTATTTATGAGTCAGATAAGATGATCTCTAAGGTCACTGCCAGTTCTAAGTTTCATGTTCAAAATCATCGAGAGAGCCTCTACATATCACTCCAATAACAGGAAATCAACTGTGGATTATTATTCCTAAAACACATAGCATAAAACTCAAAGAAGGCAACTCATAGATAAAAAAAGAAGTATCCACAAACTACTCTCTCACTGCCACAGGACACAACTCTAAAAATCTCTGTAAACATCTGAGAAAAACAGAAAAGATGCATATTCTCCAGCAGAATTAAAGACACTGACGATGTATGTATTCACAATCTCCATCCAGGTGTAAGACTTCTCAGAAATAAAATCAAATCCACTAAAATAAAGTCCTGTTAGTTTGAAAAATAAGGTAAAGTTTTGTTTTGCTGTCCTCTTCTGCGTGAAGCTTGCCAGTAACCCTCCCTTGGAGGAAGTGACTTCTTCACATCTGCGATGGTGAGGGGGTGACATCCTTAATCTTAATCTTAATGTCCTCAGGTCTATTGTCTGTCTATTGTCTATTGTGATTTATCTTTCTTGCCCCGTCCTTCCATTTCTAGGTTATATCAAATGATTATTACAATAATTATTGTAATATCAGATAATTAAGTTATAGCATTTACACTTTGTACTGAATTTTAATATATATATATATATTTTTTGCAGATTTTGTGTTAGAGTTTGCACTTATTCATGAATAATATGTGTTGCTAAACATGAAGTTTCTATTCTATTACTCCATTCATCACCAGGGGGCAGCACCATTCCCAAAGAACATTCTTTGGACTCCCGGATAGAGAAAAAAGTTAGTTACAATGGCATAATTGGTGCCAGACTTTATTACAGTTTTAGGTATACACAGCATTATTCAATTTTTTCCTGCAATGAATGTAGACTAAAAACTATCTGGATTCAGAGAATTATATCTAAAAAGAGGAATATGCATGTTGGTATCTCCAGCATAATCCCAAAAGGGAGTTTTGTGTGTGTGCGCATGTGTGTGCGTGTGCGTGTGTGTGTGCATGTGTTAGCTCTATGAAGTACAAGAAGAATGAAGTTATCATTTTCAGAATTCCCTTGCAGTTTGAAAAGAAATATGACAGATACACATATCAAATAGCACCATTTTCATTGCTATCAAAAGAAGGAAACATAAGAAATACAATGTACAATAAGAAATACAAAGTACTCTGCAAAATGCTGAGTCTGAAGGAAGGGTGGAGACCTCAAGAAGGAGGGAAAACTCCAAGATAAGGAGAATAAGTTTGACTTCTTTAAAGAATTGATAAATCGAACATACCACGATTTGATAAATAGTAAATAAACTATTATGTTTTATCTTTAATTTTGATTTCTTAAATTCATGTGAATAATATATGGAAAGCAGAGTTTATCAAGAGTTTGTCTTTTCATGCCTTAATTGCTACTTGAAGTATCTTTAAAAGTTTACATACATCCACATGGAACTTTTAAACCATCAGGTTCAATTACATGAATTCTTTCTCTTTTAAAAAATATTGTTTTTTATGCATTCATAAAATGAAATGGGTCATGAAAAGTTAAAAGGTGTTGTAAATTTTACACGAAAATAAACAACTGATAAAATCCAGTAATACTTGAAGCAACAAAGTCAGCAATATTACCAAAGAGGGAAAATACCTTGCCAACTTCCAGACAGAAACAGCTACCCAGCACTATATGCAATTGAAATGTTTCATATGTCCTTATTCTTGATGGACAAATAGGCCAACATGTTTGTATACCTAAAAATAATAAAACATGCACACACACACACACACACACACACACACACACACACACACACACACCCTTCTATTATCTCTGCTTCTCCACTAACAACAAAATCTTTCTTCTTTCACCCTCACACAGAATTCCTTCATTCATTCATTTTCTTTCTTTCTTTTTTTTAAAAATTCAGTAAGCATTCATTTTTAGCACTTATTATGCCCTGCCCTTAAGATTTCATTATTTTGTGGAGGAGACAAACTTGGCAACCAATTGTTCCAATACAATTTGACAGTTGTTTCAGTACAACACGAAGTACCATAGAGACAGGAACACGGAAGTCACAGACAATAAGTCCCTTCAGGGCAGGGACTGTTTCTCTTGTTCAGCAATGCTTAACTTCAGTAGCTAAAGAAATACCAGGCAAGCAGAATGCACTTCACAAATACTCGTTTGTGCATAAAGCGCCCAAATTTGCCCCGAATCAGAGCTGGAGATAAAACTTGCAAAAGTAGTCTATTAGTTTCCTAGGGCTGCTGTAATAAAGCATGGCAAACTGAGTGCCAGAAGTTTATCCTCACAGTTCTGGAAGCTAGAGTTTCAAAATCAAGGTGATGGCAGGCCCATCATACCCTCAAAGACTTTAGGGAAGGATCCTCCTTGACAATTCCAGTATCTCAGTGCCCCAGGCATATTCCCTGGCTGTGGCAGCATAACTCCACTTCCTATTTCCATCTTCGCATGGCTTACTCCCTATGTCACTGCCCTTATGTGACTGTCTTCTCATAAGGGCACCACTCGTATTGGATCAGGAGTCTACATACTCTGGTATGACCTCAGTTTTAACTATCTTTGCAATGATCTGTTTCCAAATAAGGCACATTCTCAGGTACTGGCAGTTACACCTTCAACATATCTTTTTAGGGAACACAATTCAACCCAAAGAAACTAGTAACGGTAATTTTCTTCTCTTCTACACTTTTACTCTTCCCCTCATCCCCTCTTGGCCTACCTTCCTTCCTCTAAAATGAGTCACTTTGAGACTCTACTGAGGAACAAAGATTCCCCTTCTACTTCTCACCTCTTGAGATAGCCCATTATTTTGCTATCCTCATTCCACTTGTGCTTGCTTTGGCTGTGCTGAAGTCATACAAATTACCATCATTTATAAGAGCTGCTTACATTCATGCCTAATTATCATGCAGTAGAATAACAATTATGCATATCATTAAATTCATGTGAGATAACCTTCAGTGTAAGTTTCATTTGATTACGGCACTAAACTCTCTTCATGCATGCTTGGTCTTCATAGTGGGTTGCTCAGGAAGAATGGCTGTCTCTGCCATTGAAAAATAATGACAGGTATATTGGCCATAACCCTAACCTTCTCCAACAGAAATATTGGTTCCGTAACGTGGTACCAACCTTTTGAAAGGTTATTGCAATCAAGTCTGGATTAAATAAAATCAATATTTCATCTATTAAGCATGACTGAAAATGGAATATTTTATTCAACATTTTTAAGCTTTCTAATTTGCAACTGTTCTCCTGACTGGGAACATACATGGGTTCAGAATAGAAAGCCCATAATATTGTTGTTTAACAAATACATTTGAATCTTCTGATAAATTGTACAGCTGTAGAGTTTTTTTAATATTGTTAACATATAACAATACATAAGTTTTCTATGTTCTGCTTTCATATATTTTTTTGAATTACTTTTACCCATTTTTAAAGCAATACAGTATGGCAATGTGATATAAAATCAGCAACTGTATCCAACATCTAATAGGTGTGTTACCCCTTCTCTTCCACTCCATGCACACCACCTCATTTAAGTCTCCCAGGAGTTTAACTAGGTGGCCATTAAATATTATATTTTTAGGGGCACCTGGGCGGCTCAGTCGGTTAAGCATCTGACTCTTGATTTCGGCTCAGGTCATGATCTCATGGTTCATGAGTTCGGCTCAGGTCATGATCTCAGGTTCATGATCTCATGGTTCATGAGACCCCTGTGTCGGGCTCTGCACTGAGAGCATGGAGCTTGCTTGGGATTCTCTGTCTCTCTGTCTCTCTCTGCCCCTCGCTGCTCGTGCTCTCTCTCTCTCTCTCAAAATAAATTAACTTCAAAAATTATATTTTTACTATATAAGTAATATATATTAATTTTAGAAAACTCAGGAATTATAAAGTGATAAAAATAAGAATGATGCATAATCACACCATCCAGAAATAGCTACTTTAACATTCATTGAAAGTGTCAGTGTTACTAATTTTGCAAGTCTGAAAATCCACTCCCATTCTAGGCATTCTCAGTTGCTTCATTCACATATATCTGAATGGAGATCCCATATTACAAACTGCTTTGTAGTATGATTTTTTTAATTAAAGGTATATATATTACTTTTTTCATGTTAAAATGCATAAAACAAAATAGAAAATAAGCATTTTTTAAATAAATCACATGGCCGTATTGGTTTCTGGACATTTAGACTATTTGGAATTCTCAACTTTTTTTTTTTTATATGAAATTTATTGTCAAATTGGTTTCCATACAACACCCAGTGCTCATCCCATCAGGTGCCCTGCTCAATGCCCATCATTCACTTTCCCTTCCTCCCACCCCACCCCCCCCCCCATCAACCCTCAGTTTATTCTCAGTTTTTAAGAGTCTCTTATGGTTTGGCTCCCTCCCTCTCTAACTTTTTTTTTCTTTTCCCTTCCCCTTCCCCATGGTCTTCTGTTACTCGGGATCCACATAAGAGTGAAGATAAAAACCTTCTGCACTGCAAAGGAAACAATCAACAAAACTAAAAGGCAACCGATGGAATGGGAAAAGACATTTGCAAATGACATACCAGACAATGGGCTAGTATCCAAAATCTATAAAGACCTCACCAAATTACACACCTGTTAAACAAATAATCCAGTGAAGAAATGGGCAGAAAACATGAATAGACACTTCTCTAAAGAAGACATCCAGATGGCCAACACGCATATGAAAAGATGCTCAACGTCACTCTTCATCAGGGAAATACAAATCAAAACCACACTGAGATACCACCTCATGCCAGTCAGAGTGGCTAAAATGAACAAATCAGGATACTATAGATGCTGGAGAGGATGTGGAGAAAAGGGAACCCTCTTGCACTGTTGGTGGGAATGCAAACTGGTGCAGCCACTCTGGAAAACAGTGTGGAGGCTCCTCAAAAAATTAAAAGTAGATCTACCCTATGACCCAGCAATAGTACTGCTAGGAATTGACCCAAGGGATACAGGAGTGCTGATGCATAGAGGCACTTGTACCCCAATGTTTATAGCAGCACTTTCAACAATAGCCAAATTATGGAAAAAGCCTAAATGTCCATCAACTGATGAATGGATAAAGAAATTGTGGTTTATATACCATGGAATACTACTTGGCAATGAGAAAGAATGAAATATGGCCTTTTGTAGCAACGCGGATGGAACTGGAGAGTGTTATGCTAAGTGAAATAAGTCATACAGAGAAAGACAGATACCATATGTGTTCACTCTTATGTGGATCCTGAGAAACTCAACTTTTTAATAAAACGTAGTTAGGAGTGCTGGCTCCTGAATCAGACTTCCTGTAGCCATTTTTTTTTCCATTACCTACTGTTTTTATGACCTTGGGCTAATTACTTAACTTTGCTCTGACCCAGTTTCCCCTATAAAAGAGAGTTAGTAATAAAACCTTCTTGAGTTCCTCTGATGACTACATAAAATGACCCACATAAAGCATTAGCCATACATACTGCCCAGCACATCCTAGGGCTCAAATAAATGGTAGTGGTCAATAATTCAGCTTACTGAATAACTTCCTACTGCACTCAATTGTTGACTCTCCTGGTATTCTTCTTTCTCTTTGGGCATTTCTTTCAGTCTTCTTTGAAAGAGACTCTTGTCTTTCACCTAAATATTTGCCTGCAGAACTTCAGCTCTCTTCTCCTATTCTATAATCTCTCTATTCTCTCCTTGAATAATCCCTTCCCCCCAAGGTACAGAACTGATGTAGAAGTAGGACTCTAACAAATTTTGATAGCATTTACCTATTCACTGAAGGTGCCCATATTTCTATCCAGCCCACATCACTTTTTCTGAGCTTCTCACCCATACATTTAACTGCTTATTGCACATCTCTACCTAGAAATCTAAAGGCACTTCAAAATGAACTGATGTAAAATTAAACATGTCCTTCTGTCAAAATGAGCTTCTCTTCCTCCTGTGTTTCCTTGTTTGGTGAATGACCAACAGCACCTCACCACCTCACCTAACAGCTGGAGGCTGAGTTATTTTCCACTCAGTTTTCTCCCTGGCCCCACATAAAATACATCACCAAGTCACTGTGATTCCATATCTAAAATAGCTTTTACTATCTTTTTTCCCCTGCAATCCCACTGTTTCTACCCTCATCTATACCCCTAGCATCTTTTGTCCAGATTGCTATAGCATCCATCTAAACAATTCATCCACACCATTTCACATACTGCTGTAAGATTTTTTTTAACATAAATCTGATCATGTAGCACCTCCTACTTAAATCTGTCAATAGATTCCTTGAACTTCTGAGATGAAAGACTTAAAAGGTCATGCATCATCTAGCCTCTCCTTTACCTGTCTAGCCTATCATTCAGCATCACCTACCCCCAGTCCATCCTTGCTCCATTAGCACCCTTCACTCCAGCCAAACCAAACTTCTCTTAGTTTCTCCGACCTCTGGACTGACAGTTTTCTCACTGCAGGGACACTATTATTTCTACCCCTTCTTCACTAAACTAACTTCTAACATAATCTTTGGGTCTCAGCTGATGGGGGAAATATTTTTAAAAAGCAAAATCTATTGTTAGAGTTCCTGAGTCCCACTGAGGACACTAAATGCTGCAGTGTGATTTGCTGCACTGAAAAAATGTTTTCAAGAATAATGATATATTGTAAATTCAATAGAATGCTTTCCATTGTCCAAATTCCACATGAAATATATGTGTGTGTGTGTGTGTGTGTGTGTGTGTGTGTGTGTGTGTGTGTTTATCAAAGTCAGAGTTACCTGGCAAGTTAGAGTTTATAGAAGGAAGTACCAGGTGTGAAAAAAAGCACATATTGATTTGAAAGAGGAAATACATGATGACATGTTCCAGCATATTCCACCAGTTTGTGAAAATACAATAAGCATAAGCTGATGAATGTTTTTTAGTCCCCAGCATAGCAAGAGGTACAAAAACATCTATCTCTACAAAGATAAACTTTTTAGAGGCATGTCCCTAATGACTGTAACATCAGATAGATTCTTAATTATATTCTCCCAATATCAAGAAGACTTTTTACATTTTTTTCTTTACTCCTGCAACATTTTAAGACATACCATATTTGGCAATTTCATTTTCTGCCAGTGTAAAAAAATTATGTAGATCATTAGCAATTTTTGTTTAAATTCACTTGAAAATCCACTAGCAAAATACAAACTTTAAAAGGGAGATTTCAGATTCTGACACGGATGTTAGGAAACTCACCTTCTTTTTTTGGGGTGGGGGCAAAGAAATCCTAGAACATATGTAGTCTCTGTAGTTTCTAACCTTCCCTCACTTCATCCTACGGGTTTGTACTGTCACACTGTTTTTGCTTTCTAGGAGATAATGAATAAAAAGCATAGCTCAACCAAATATATTCCACACTCCCCTCTCCCAGATTCCTGACTCCTCTTGTTCCAGTAAATTAGGGTATGAGCTGCTGTAGATTGCATTTTTGTTCCTAATTCTTCCATCCTGACTGCCAACTGCCTCTTGCCCCTTCCCCCAGGGGATCCATGCCTTTTGCTTGTGACTGTGTACTTCCTCTCACTAAAGGTAGGGTGTATTTCCCCACCCAACTGATACTGGGTTTGGCCATGTGACATGATCTGGCCAGCAAAATATGTGTAGCAGTGAGACTGTGCTTGTTCCAAACACAGGCATTAAGAGGCATCGCGTGTTCTAATGTCCTCATATTTTGCTTCTACCATTCCCATGCAGAGAACACTTCCCTTGGAGGATGACAGACAACTGGGGGGAAAACCTGCAACTTGGAACCAAGCCACATTAGACCAGCTAATCCACAGACATATGATGCAGAATAAAATAGTTGTTTCAAGCCACTGAGTTCTGGTATTGTTATGCTGCATTACTGTGGAAAAGGTTAACTGATAGAGTAGCCTACCAAAAATCTTACGCTTCATCTGTCTCTTTTCCAAAAATAAATCTTGGTAAAATTCACCGTTTTTCTTTTTTATCTTTCTTTCTTTTCTTTTCCTTCCTTTTTTTTTCTCTTCTAGATTTCCCATACATTAAGCCCATAGCTAAAACTCCCTCTGCCTAAAATTGAAGCACCTGCTTCCAAAAGTAAGACAGAATAGAGGCTGCCAGTGGACAAAGACCTTTTACAAGCCTGCCAAACAGAACCCCTGGAAACATCCTTCAGTGGCTACTTACTGACCTTCAGGACAGTCCAGGCTGTTGGAAAGGTACAGAACTGATGTAGAAGTAGGACTCTAACAAATTTTGATCTGGAGTATTCTAAATCCTATCAAAGGAAAATATAATGTGCATGCTATATCTGTTACTTTATATTCCTTTTAAATTCAACCATTATAATTTATGCACATGGATGATATGGTAAAACCTGACATCTTGTTTTTACTAATACCATATATTTTTGTGGAACCTTCCAGTTCATAAAGAGTGATCACACCCATTCTTATATATGAAACTTTGCAGTTTTCCTCCAAGTAGGAAAAATAGATACTAATAAACACATTTTACTGATAAAGAAAATAAGTCAAAATGGCTTTTAAAGCAGCAATAATAGCTAACATTTATTGAACTCTTCTACGTGCCCAGCTTTTGCCGAGCACGTTACAGAAACTATTCCATTTAATCATTACAACCCCAAGTAGACACGACTACTATTTTTCTCATTTTCAGATGAGGAAACTGAGCTTAGGTAACTTGCATATGTCACATTACTAGTAAGCTTGTAGGCAGATTTTATGTCATTTGTACATTTGCATACATTTATGCAATAAATATTGTGTAAACCCTTACAATACAGAAAACAGTGAGACCCTGCAGTCCAGACTCTTAATAACCAAACTGTATTATTAATGAAGGGAGCTAAGATTGTTGTGTAACCTTTTAAGTGGTTCTCAAAACCGGTACCCCAAAATGTCACCTAGAATGTGTATTAAAAAGACGATGATTACTGGATCCCAAAGGAACCCAGGAATTTATATTTTAGCATCGTCTAAGTTATTTTGATAGATGCAGGCAACTGAGACCACAGTGTCTCTCAAATGTGTATCCCTGATAGTGCTGGAAAATAAAGACAATATAATTAGTTTTTCATAAAACCATATGAATATATATTTTGCATGCATATGTGTGTATATATATTGTCATATATATGTATGCATGTGTGTATGTACTATACATATAGTATACATACATATCCTATATTACTTACAGAACATAGGGATGGAGAGATTGGTCAAAGAAATCCCTGAATTTGGGAACTTTTGGTTTGGGATTTCTTTCAATATACTATTCTTTAAGGGAATGATAACTAGAAATTAAATATTAAATGGTCACATTTTGTACCCTTCTTTAGTCTTCTCCTGTAGGGGGTGTTAGATTAAAGAACACTGTCATACACTGAAATTTGCAAAATCACCATAAAAACAAAAATAAAATGATAGGGAAAAGAAAAATAATAAATTTTCCATACCTTAGAAGAAAGCATCATAGATCATCTTTCCTCCAGGTGGACATAATAAAGGGATTATAAGATGGAGGAAAGCTAGAGTGGAACAGGTGATTCTATCCCAATAAAATTATGCAGATTATAAATCGTAATTATGAACCCTGACTCACGAAGGTAAGCACATGCAGAAAATATTCATTTTTAAACACATTTAATATTTAAGAATTATTAATGCCCTATTGTTTTAAACATCTAGCGTAACATATCTAGTATATGCCCTCTCCTATACAGTAGTCAGAAAGAGATGTTTTTAGAATATATTTCTAGAGCAGTTTCTGGCATTTATTAGTCCCAGAAAAATATATGATGGGTGCACGAATGGATGAATGGATGAATGGATGAATGAATGAATGAATGAATAAATGAATGAATGAATGAATTCCCTCAGTAATGGCAATTTTACCATGGGTATTGTCTTCAGTCTCAACACTGAGTTAATTTCTTTTAACGTTTTTTATTTTATTTTATTTTATTTTTTATTTTTTTTTGAGACAGAGAGAGACAGAGCATGAACGGGGGAGGGGCAGAGAGAGAGGGAGACACAGAATTGGAAGCAGGCTCCAGGCTCTGAGCCATCAGCCCAGAGTCCAACGCGGGGCTCGAACTCACGGACCGCGAGATCGTGACCTGAGCTGAAGTCGGACGCTTAACCCACTGAGCCACCCAGGCGTCCCTACACTGAGTTAAAAGGTAAAAAATTTGTAAATAGAAAGGAAGGAAAATTATTTCCATGGCTTAAAGGATGTTTTTAACTGAACCACAAACTTGAGCACACCAGTCCTACTTTAATGCATGTGGAAGCTATTGATCTCTTTTATAAACTAAGGAAACTGTGGATTTCACCTACAGATGCTCATTGTGTGTGTGTGTGTGTGTGTGTGTGTGTGTGTGTGTGTGTGTGTGTGTTGGGGTCTGCTCCTTGAAATGAAATTTATTTCAAAAATAAAAACTTATGTGCATAGAATGCTGTATACATTACTCACTTAACCCTAGGTAATCATAGCATTGACTATGTTACAAGTTAAAAAGCTCACATGTTAAAACAACATAAAGGTATGTCTAGGCTAGTTACAGTTGAGTGGCACTTAGTGTGGATTTACTCACTGCAAACCGTCCTT
Source organism: Herpailurus yagouaroundi (assembly GCF_014898765.1). Taxonomy (NCBI): domain Eukaryota; kingdom Metazoa; phylum Chordata; class Mammalia; order Carnivora; family Felidae; genus Herpailurus; species Herpailurus yagouaroundi. The sequence goes on from NW_024412395.1 coordinate 89,944,163, forward strand.
GATATGCTGCTTGTCTCTTTCTGGTAAATGGCAGTGAAGGTCAGTGAATCTAATTTGACAATAATGAGCCTGTTTTGCAACGTGTTATAATATTGCACCCCTACTTTTTTAAAAGGTATCAGCCAATCAAAAAGGCTGTTCAATGACACCAGGGAAAACCCCAGGAGAGATGGAGAGAGTCAAAGAACAGTACTCTCTTATTTTTCTTTTCCAATAATGGATACAGCAGAGGTTATGAACATGTTCAATATGCATTAAAACAAAACACAGCCTGATAGGAATGTTTTAATTAATAACAATTATCTTCTGCAGCATTGTTATTCAGGCCAGGTCCCGGAGCATGAAGGAGAAACTTGACACTTGTGCTTCTTTGTGGACAGAGAGATTTTAAGCAAAGTTAATGGAAACTCAGCGGATGAATTGGTGCCGCAATTCAAATGTACTGTAAAATTACTGAAATGATTTCAATGTCACAGGACTGCACTGCATTGCATTTATGATTATTACCCCTCGCTATGCTTTAGTGATATTTTGTTAGGTATCTTAAAGCTTGTCTGTAAAAAAAAAAATCGTATCTTTCAGGGAAAATGATGCAACAAATAATAATTTCAATGTATAATATACTCTACACATATCCTAAATATCCTATATAAAATTTCTATATATAAATTTTTTATAATAACGTGAATAATAATTATATAATTACTCTACAGAAAAATATTCAAAAGCTGGAATGTTGACACAGGGTAATGACCTACCAATAGCTACACTCCATCCCAACGTCTTAACAAATATTGTTCTATATCCTAATGTTTTATTTCTCAGAAGATAAGTTTTGAACTTGATATGTGAGAAATACATTGAGTATGTGTTTAAAATTTACATTCTTGGACCCCACCCCAGACCTCCTGAGTCAGCATCTCTCGGGAGGAGTTTGTGTTTTAACAAGACCTCCAGATAATTCTCATGCACACTAGAACTTCAGAAGCACTGTGCTGTATCAGAAGTTCTTAAACTGGAAGCCATAGAACTCAGGGGTCTATGAAGTTGAGATGGAAAAAAGGGTCCTTAATTTTCACTGAATTGTAACTGAAATTTAGGGTTCCCTTCAATTTTGAATGTAGTCAACAAATCACAGTTTTAAAGTATCTGTGAGTTATCACCAATAAAAATCAGAGATATTTTCCTATTATATTACAGTTGTTATAGATACCTAAAAATATTGACATTTATTCCTACTTTGAAATTATCACTGCTAGAGCTGTTAATTTAATGAATTATGAAATTAGCACATGTATTACAACATCAGAATATTTTAAGTAATATTTTGATAATAGTGTCCCAACATAGCTGATTGCCTTTGTCACTTTATGTATTTTATTGATGTATGTAAAAACATATTTCTGAGTGGTGTCCACAGGCTCTATGAGATGAACAAAAGTGTCCATGAAACACACAAAGGTCAAGAACCCCTATCCCAGTCCTCCTGGGCCTTGTATTTCTGCAGAGAGAGAAGGAAAAAGGGAAGAGAGCTAAATGTAAGCTGTGTCTCTGACTCCAACAAACCTTCCCTGGCATTTCCTCTGAACGGACATAGAAGTGGGAGCTTAAAAGAAGGTGGCTTATAAAATGCCAATGTGTTTAAGAGTGGGGGGAAAAAAGCAAAGGAGACAGGAACACCTGTCAGTCATGAATGGCTTATTGGCTGAGTTCATCAGCAGGGGAGCTGAATTTGATCAGTTCTGCCATGATTAGTGTCACTACAGTCAAGTGTAATTTCTGTATAAATAGAAGTGGTGGATAGGAAAATAATTCAGTCCATCCCTCTAAATTGTCTCAGTCAGCACAGACATCAAAACTGTCAGCCTGTGGTGGGGAAAGCACACATACCCAACCGAGCCTATAATTGTATTCAGTATTCAAATATTTCAAACTACAGAATATTATTTTCAATATAAGACCAAAGAAAAATCAGTGTTGATTGTGCATCTGATCTAATTGCTTGCCTTTTTGGTAAAAGTAAGCAAATAAGTTTTTGTATTTTATCACATTTCACTAGTGGAATATTTTCATCTCTAAATAGGATTCTCTTCTAATTTCTTGGCTTAATTAATGATACCTCCTTTCTAATCTCTTGTCCAAGACAGAGACTTGAAGACATCCTTTCCCTCCTTCACCAAACAGATCACTAAGTCCCTAGTATCTCCCTAATATCCCTGAAAATAATCCACTTCCCTCAGGCCCATTGTTACTAGGTTAGTTCAGACCATCATTATTTTAGCTAAAATTATAGGAATGGATTCCTAACTGGTCGCCTAGGTTTTAATCTTGCTTGTTTCTTCACTCTTTTCTCCATATGTTCATCAGAATAATGCCCTTTTAAATGTAAGTCTTAATATCACTCTCCTGCAAAAACACATCCATGGAATCCCAATGCCCTCAGGGTATATGCCATACTTCTAAACACAGCATATCAAGACCATGATCAGATCCTAGCTTTACATTTGCAGCCTTAGCATGTCCCCCTCCTGGCATATTAACGTAAGGCAAAAATAGACCAGGACTATATCACTGTTTGCTCATGTGATGGCATACATTATATTCTTAATGATGACTCTGCATGATGAATGAATCATTGGTGAATTATGGTCAACATAGCATTTTTGAGGAGGCAGAGAAAATGCATTTTATATCTAGAATCAATTTTGTTATTTAAAAGAGTATCAGTTATTCAGAAAATTAAGTATTCCTTGATGATTTTTATGTAACTGAGGTCTGCTTACAAATGTGCCCATAGAAACATCTACTTTTCAAAGAGCAGGTAGTTGGGAGACATTAGCTCTATCTCTTATATCTACTGGTCTTTGCACAAAACCCTTTCACAGGGCCTTGAGTTTCTCATCTAAGAAAATATATGGGAGTAATTCATGTCTGTGTTTAAAATTCCAAGTCCATGTGGTAGTTTACACAACATATCCACAAATTCTTAAATACTTCTTAAGAGGTATAGCTGAGTTCACCTTTACTTGAGTGTGGGCTAGACTTCATGACCCACTTCTAACAAAAAGAATATGGTAGAAATAATGACAATTCTGTGATTAGAAAGTAAAAAGACTGATGGGGCACCTGGGTGGCTCAGTTGGTTGAGCATTCTCTGCCTCTTCCCTACTAGCACTCTCTCTCAAAAATAAATAAGCATTAAAATTTTTAAATAAAATGTTAAAAAGTATGTAAGAAGACTGAGACATGAGGCTTCCATTTTGGGTTCACTCTTGCTCCCTAGCGAATGTTCTCTCTTTCTCCCCCTTGTTCCTTCAGACTCACTCTGGGGGAAGCAAGTTGCCAGGTTATGAAGGCAGTAGCCTCTGGCAGTGTTCCAATAATAAGTAAAACAGGTCTCCACCTAACAATGTGAGTGAGCTTGGAAGTGTATTCTCCAGCCCTGGTCATGCCTAGAAGGGACCACAGCCCCAGCAAACAGTAACCTCTGCAGAGACAGTCAGTTAGAATGATTCCTAAGCGACACTATTAATGTGACCCTCACAATCTTTGAGATCACCAGTGTTTGCTGTTTTAAGGTGCTAAATCTCAGAATATTTTTTTCTACACAGAAATAGACAAATAACTACTACCGACTTGAGTCCTATATATTACATAATTCTATGATCTCATGCTCTTTCAAGGATTTCCATATTCTTGACCCTACACTTTTCTTAGTGTCTAAAATGGCAAATTAATTGCTACTGTAGATTTACTTCTTAACTAAACTACTGGGGTTAGAAAACAGATTTTACATTTGTACAATGTAGATTTACACATGTATTACTTATACTCTTAAATGGATTAGAGTTAATATATTTTCAATGAAAAGGAACTCATCTGAATGCCAGCCCAGCTGCATAATGTGGACCCCATGCTGTGGGATTTGCTGCTTTCCCAAGTTGTATATGACAGGCTAGTTGCAATTACATCAATGAATTGTTTTCTATCATCCTCACCGGTGCATTAATGAAAGGCTGCACAATAAAGAAAAGATTATACTGCTTGAAGAAGGCAAGACAACCAGTTTAAACAAGTAGATGAAATTAGAATCATTTTACTGCACTAGTTTCCAATACAGTAATTGCTGGAACTGCTCCAAAATGCTGTGCACATCCATATTCAAGAATCTTAACATACTCAGAGCCAAACTTATCATTAAAAATGTAATGAACAGCTAACATAGTTTTCTTAATTACTCTATCTAACCTGGCAAACTGAACATTAACAAAATAATGAAAAAGGAAAGACATTATTTTTAGGGTTACTCTATATCTGAAGCCTTACCTCAACTCTTTCCTTTACTACAGGCTTCCCAAAGACAAATAGTAGGTCCAAATACATTGTCTTCATACTTCTCCATTTCTCTTGTTTTCATTAATCATTCTTTGCTCCAGCCGAACCCCTACTCTTGATTTTAGCATCACCCTTTCCTCAGCAGAGTATGTACTTCTTATGTACTTTGGGTGCAATTAATTCAAATAAGAAAGAACCAGTTTGTGTCATGCCAAGCATAAGGGACCTTGGGCTGGGTGCTTCAGGCTCCTCCCCAAGCTTTCAGGAGCCTATGTGACAGCTATAAACTCAGATAGGGAACCACTGAGGAGGATGGACATGGCCAACTCATATTCAGAATTAATAAAAATACTGATTTATAATCATTCATAATTGTGACCCTCTCCCACTCACTTTTCTTATTTCCTAATAAAGAGGGTTGGTTCCTCATCCATATGATTCTTCTATAGTAAAATGAAACATTTTTTTTTTAAATCTGTACATATCACACACAAAAAGTTCTTATAAATGTATATGAATGTGGATGAGGAATTGAAAACTATAATAACTTCTCTATGTTCCTTTAGTATCTAATGCACAGTTTTGTTACATTATAATCATGGTGTGGTTACACTTCAGCATGCTATATTTTCCACATAAGAGAAGACAGATACATATCAAAATCCTGAATTCTACTGGAAATTCATGGGTCTAGGCCTGAAGGCTTTTCTTTGTTCAGAGACTTAGAGAGATTGTTCATAAATTTTCTTAATCAAGTTACTCAGCTGTTTCCTACTGAGGCCTAAGACCTTTTGACATACTGAAGACCTCTTCTTAACTGATACCTCAACTTTTATGAGATATCTACACAAACAGCCCTAACTGGAAGTATATTGGGGAGGAGGAAGTGCTTGATTTCAGAAGCAAATATTACTGTTTGTATATTTGTAAATACAAACTTAAAAGATAGGCAACAAAATTCCAAAGAGGCACTGCAAATACTAACAAAGAAAGCCAAGAGTGAAGTAAAATAAGAGGAACAACATGCATTGCAGGTACATAATATGTTTAATATCTCATAATTATTCACATATATGTCACATCCAAAAGACTGTAATACTGGAGTTTTAGCATTAAGAGATTGAAGTATGCTTAAAATAGGAACCAAATAATAATAATAACCAAAAATTTCTTTAATCTCCATCTGCTGTGCAATTAAAAGATCACATCAAAATATATCTGTAGAGTCTCCTTCACTTACTTATCATTATATTTAATACTCACTGAGTAAAAACAGATATTTTTGATGATATTTTACTTATTAATACTTTCCCATGACAGATCTTAATACTAACATTTTAGTAGAAATTACTACCACACCTACCTGCCTGAACTGTCATTCATTTTTGCTTCCTTACACCTGTGTAACATCAGGATAGTCCCCGTATATTCGTGCCTCCTTTTCTCTCACAGTTTGACACAGATATTTAAAAAAAAAAAAAAAGACTAGGAAAAGAATTCTGTTAAATTCTAAATTCTATTGTATTAGGAGTTTGTGTTGATGTGAGAGCATTTCTACCTCTGAGGTCTCATGTTGGTAAAAATCTACAGTTTTTAAAGGGTCACCCTCCTAATCTTTTTTTCATCAACTGCTTTTTATATATAGTGTATGATATGACTTCAAACAAAATTCTAGAAGAGGCAAGACTAATCTGCAGTGTAAGAGCAGTGTTTGCCTCTGGAGGCAGGGGTGAGATACACTGGGAAGGGACGTGAGAGAACTTTTTTAGAATAATAGTAATGTCTATATCTTGAAAAGAATTTGCATTACCCAGTTGTATCCATTTGATAAACAGTGAATATACACTTAAAATTGTACAATTCATTGCATATTAAATTTATATTAAAAGGGAAAATACTGTAAGCCGATACTGAACTCTATTTACATAGTAGGCATGCTGGCATATTTGGGGGATGACTGATTTCTACTATTCATTTTGAAATGCAATGGATAGAAATGTGATAATGCAAGTATGCTAAAATGTTAATGGTAGGGGAGCCTGGGTGGCGCAGTCGGTTAAGCGTCCGACTTCAGCCAGGTCACGATCTCGCGGTCTGTGAGTTCGAGCCCCGCGTTGGACTCTGGGCTGATGGCTCAGAGCCTGGAGCCTGTTTCGGATTCTGTGTCTCCCTCTCTCTCTGCCCCTCCCCCGTTCATGCTCTGTCTCTCTCTGTCCCAAAAATAAATAAACATTGAAAAGAAAAAAAAATTTTAAAAAAAATGTTAATGGTAATATATAACTGGTGTGTATACAGTCTTTCAAGCATGCTCTGTTTGATGATTTTCATAATAAATCTTAGAGAAAATAGCAGTGTTATTTTTCTTCTAATCATACAAATGAAGGAATCAATACTTTTAAATTTCAGGTAAAACAATTCTATAGTGACAACAAGACAATAACTCTTTTGTAATTCCCTTGGCTTTCACAAAAGTTTCTCTTTTGTTTCCTTTTGGGAGTATTGGAGGGCAGGAATGCCAAACCTTTTTACTGACATCAGCATTCTTCTGAAAACAATTTGCAAAATAGGCAATAAGTCATTTTATCTCCTTCTGTTAGAATCTGAGAACAAGAATCTCTTATCTATAAGAAAGAACCAAAGCCAATTTTATGGAATATTTTCTGCTGTGCCTTTTCTTTTCCCACAAATTTAACATCAGCATGCTGAGAAATAAATTTAGCCTTAAATACTCTACATATACTAATATTTCATGTTAATATTCTTTCTCTTTTAGTTACTCCATCATCCTATAACTGGTTTTTCCTGTTTTTTCTTTTTATAATTATGACAATTTTAAAAAAGCAAATGATGTAAAGACGCCACTCATTAATAAGGAGGAACACTAAATAAAACATGTTCCATTAATTTAACTTAGTAACTGCTGCAAAGCCCACAGTATTTTGCTGGTGTTCTAAGGGTTTGCAACTCAGGGCACCTGGGTGGCTCAGTCCGTTAAGTGTCCAACTTCGACTCAGGTCATGATCTCACAGTTCTTGAGTTCAAGACCCTCATCGGGCTCTGTGCTGACAGCTTGGAGCCTGGAGCCTGCTTCAGATTCTGTTGTCTCCCTCTCTCTGCCCCTCCCCAACTCACACTCTATCAGAAAAATAAATGAACATTAAAAAACAAAGTTTGGAATTCAACTCTTTTTTTTTTTTTAGTACTTATTTATTTTTGAGACAGAGAAAGACAGAGCATGAATGGGGGAGGGTCAGAGAGAGGGAGACAGGGAATCTGAAGCAGGATCCAGGCTCCAAGCTGTCAGCACAGAGCCCGACACGGGGCTCAAACTCACAGACTGTGAGATCATGACCTGAGCCAAAGTCAGATACTTAACCGACTGAGCCACCCAGGCACCCTGGAACTCAACTCTTAATCTAATATACGGATAAGAGATTGACATTTAAAAACAATTAAAACAAGTGATAACAATTGACACTCTTGTGATTAGAATATTACTGGTTAGTCTACAAAAAAAAATTTATGATAACCCAAAGAATAATAGTACAAAGGAATTATATACACTGATATAATTTGAAGTGGCTCATAGAAAAAACCCCAACAATGCAGCATTGTGCCTATCTTGTCACTGGAGTTCTTCCGTTAAAAGCTAGTCACACAAATGATATAATGATGCTTTTCTAGAACTTGTGGCTCTTTGGCTCAGTATTTTTAGAAAAGACCTTTGGTACAAGACAAACTGAGCAATTTTTTTTTTCAAACTGAGCAATTTTTAAGATTACATTAATATTAGATATATATAAAAGGCAAAAGCTAGATACATAGAGAGCTGTACTGTATAATACAGTGGACACTACCCACTACTGCGCATTTGGTATATAGCTAGTCTGAATTAACATGTGCTGTTAAGTGTAAAATACATACCAGATTTTGAAGCTATGTTTTTTTAAGATATGTCATTAATAACTTTACTTTGATTGAATATTAAAATGATAATGTTTTGGTTATATTTAATTAAAGTATATTATTAAATTAATGTCATCTCTGGATTATTTTTTAGTGAGGCTGGCAGAAAATTTAAAGTTACATGTGTGGCTCTCATACTTTTAATGAAAGCACTTATATAGAAATCAGTCACCAGGCAGAAATTATTTTTTATCTAAACATAAGACAACAGTTTGATTTTTAAATACTGTACAAGAACAAAAAGGAAGGGAAAGAAATAAGATTTGATGAATTATGTTTCACTAAAGCACCAAAATTCACTAACATACCAAAAATCTTGGCTTTGATTTGTATTTATCAATATTTTCATTTTACATATTTTTGAGGCTGTTTCCTAACTCTGAGTAAATAACAATTTTTTCTTTCCTTTAAAGTCAACCAACCAATCAATCCTATTTCTTTCTACTTTTTTTTAAAAATTTTTTTTCAACGTTTATTTATTTTTGGGACAGAGAAAGACAGAGCATGAACGGGGGAGGGGCATAGAGAGAGGGAGACACAGAATCGGAAGCAGGCTCCAGGCTCTGAGCCATCAGCCCAGAGCCTGACGCGGGGCTCGAACTCCCGGACCGCGAGATCGTGACCTGGCTGAAGTCGGACGCTTAACCGATTGTGCCACCCAGGCGCCCCGTCTACTTTTAATTCTACCATCTGTCAGGTATCTCTGATCTAACTGCTTTTTATTTTTTATTTTTTGGTTTTTAGATAAATAATCCCTTCTTCTATCATCCTGAGTAATTAAGGGAATGACCATAACAGTTCTCTGCCTATTACAAATATCTTATAATTTATGTAAATAGATTAGGATCCTTTTCCCATTTAAAATGTCACATTTTGTTAATTAGGCATATATTTTGAATCAATGATTTTTTTTTTATTGTTGCATTAGGTATTTTTGTTAACTACTGAGTTTTTGGCATCCACATAAATTCTGCATCAGAGGTGAATAGATCACTAACCTCACCATAATCCTAGCTCAGCAGGTGATGACAAAAAAATAAAAATAAAAATCTGTTTGCAGGGAGAATAAATTCTTTTATGTCCACAATGAATAAATAGTGACTCATTGTAACAAATCAGAGCAATGCCATTCCTGTGGCCAATGAAATCGAAAAAGTGGACTAATCATTATAGCTTCTGAGAAAGCTATTTTATTTTCTCCTCCTTTTCCTGATAAAATGTGTCAGAATTGGCTGGCACATTCTCTAACTCCATTTCATCCTTCTGTATCTTCCTATCATCAATATTGATATCATTCTGAATATGCAACAACCATTTCTCAACCATATGGGGAAAATATCCAATGAGGTAAGGATGGAGAAACAGAAATATTAAAAGGTAACTCCCTACAATCAGCTATGAGCAACGGTACCAGCCCTACACTGTATACTTGTTGGTGAAAAACAACTTTAAACCTCTGTAGGTAGGTTTTCCTTTACTTAAAGCCAAACACAATACCAATTAATACAGATAGACAAATTAAATCCTTAGTTATTTTATAACAGTTTTCGTTGATAAAACTTTAATTTCTGCTTTAATTATAAATTGTGCCTGCAAAATGGGAATTATTTCACAACTCTTTCTACATGTATATGTACATATGTATGTATATAAATATACATCTATTATTTCCCTTCTTGACTACATTGTTCTTATTTAAATTTTGGGAAACTGTTCTCTGATAAGATCACTTCTACTTTCCTAGATGCAAATTCTGTTCAGTTCTTTCCATAATTTAATTCAGTTTGACAAATATTGACTAAATCACTCTTTTGGGTACTAAATTAACCATTTTAAAGAAAATACAGTCTTTGCCCTTTGGCATCCTACAGATCAAATGTGATCACTCCTTGGTACTAAGCTCAAAGCTATCTTATAAAGTATCTTACTTTAGCTATCTGGAAATTCTTGACATTCTTATCACTACAGAAGTAGATGGGAACATCTCAAACTAATGTGGTTGGTTGACTGCAGGTAGAAAGAATACAATAACATTTTATTTGTTTGGTACTTCACATTTGCAAAATACTTCCACAAAGATTGTCTCATTTGTCTTTTAAATCTCTACTGCTAGAACAACGTGGTGAAAATCAAATCTTTAAGATTACTTCTACCGAAGCAGCAGCCACTTAGTCTGCTTTCTTTTTTGTAAATGACATCTTTCATTTCTGAAAAAAGAAATCTAAAAATTTTGAGGAATGCACTGGGATAATTTTAGGCATGGCTCTTTCAAGAATAAGGAACAAAATTCTGTCCCATTGCAGATCTCAATGAGTTTAGCATGCATTATGTTGTATAAGATGCACACCAATTTGTTTTCATTAGAATTGTTCTCCTGGCATGGCATCTTTGTTTCCTCACTGGTGCTTATTTATGCACTGGGCAGCGTTAGACATGCATGCATGCATTCGTTCTTTCAACAGACAGTTTCTAATGGAAGGCACCATGCTAAGAGCTGTGGGAGAGAAAGACGTACATTTCATAATTTCAGATTCTTGATGACCGTAAAATCTGGCAAGAAAAATTAGGTATACAGGCAAATCATAATACAGGTACCATATGGAGGGAAAATAAATGAATATAAGAAGTATTAGCAGGGAAGGTTGGATGCACTTGAGATTTCAAAAAACTGGAGAATGAAGTATACATGGTATTTCAGTGAGAGAAAACTGCAGAGTATAGAAATGATAAAGTGGACCTGTACTGTTAATAAGGCCCATACCTGAAACAGAGAATCTGTGTAAAGAATGGTAGAGTTGAGAATTACTCTAAAGTAACTTAGATGTCAGACTAAGGGTTTTTGTATTTTACTCAAATAAAAGTAACTAAAGGTTTTAGCTTTCAGTTACAGTCGTATTTTTTAAAAACTAAAATGACATATACAATTTCACCTATCAGGTAAAAGATTGAAAACTTGATAACACTCAGTGATGGTAAAACTGTGAGGAAACAGGTACACTCTTTCATGCCTGGACAATATGCAAACCATTGCTTCCACTTTAGGGGAAAATTTTCAGTACCTCTAAGATTTTAAATTCATATATGCTTTAAACTCAGCATTTCCAACTTTTGGAATTTATTCTACAGAAATACTAGCATGAATATATAAAGATATGCATACAAAAATATTTACTCTGACAAAGATGTATTTAGGGAAAAGAAGGGAAACCTTGCCTACCCATCAATAGCGATTCCAGTTAATAAATTAGGGCATGACCATATAATAATATTCAGATATTTTTAAAAGGTCTATAATTACTAATACACAAAATTGACATATATTATTTTGTGGAAAAGACCAGCTGCAGAACTGTATATGTAGTATGGATCCATGTGTAATTTTTTTAAATCTGTCTCTACATAAGTGTATATACACATAATTTTTATTTCCTTAAAAAATTGAGTTGTTACTATATATCAGATATGGTTCTGTATGCTAGTGAAACCATAGAGAACAAAACAGAAAAATCCCTGTGTTCATGGAATTTCTTTTCTAGACAGGAAAGTAAATAAATACACAAGATAATTACAAATTGGAATTAATCATGGTGACAGAAACAATAGGAGAAGGAGATAATGGATACTATGTTAAATAAAGCGTAGCCTGTAGGCTACTCTGGAAAAGTAACATTTAGCAGAGACCAGGATGAAGTAAGCCACGGAGCTGTGAAAATATCTTTGGGTAGAGTAAACTGAGGAAATAGCAAGGGGAAAGGCCCTGAGTCACTATCCAGTAACAAACAGAAGGTGGGTGTGAAGGGACAGTAAACCAGGGGAAAGGTGATAGGAAGTCACAGTCAGTTATTGCCAAAAAATGTACACTGATTGTGGCCGTAGCTGCCTAAAACAATAGACAGTATCTTGTCTGTAACAATGGCTACCGCGTTAACGGAGGCTTCCACTAAATGTGCACACACAAAAGTATCTTGCTTTATGTCGGGAAATGAATCCATAAACCACTTGACCTTTAGTAGTGTTGATTTTATTTTGACTGACACAAAGACAAATCACAAGAAGAGATTCAGTTTCCCTGGGCTGGCTGAAAGAAGGTGGGAGGGGGCACAGGGAGAGAACAATGCCGTTTGCGCATGGACAAGCCTGTTTGAAATCTCTTCCAGATAGTCAAAGAGATGAAAGAAGAGGACTACAAAGTATTGAGTCAGTACAGTGAAGGTTAAATATGAGCTCCTACTGCCATGATTTATCCACCGAAACAGCTGGGAAACTTCCGAAGTAGTTCATATATCACACAAGTAGAGGAAGTGAGTCTGACTGTATAAACACACCTCAGGGCTGCTACTGTTCCCATTAACTGTCTGTCTCAGTAAAGGTCTGCAAGTAGACAGATTCCTGCTGTAGCTGAACTGATAGAAAACTGCAGGTACGGATAAAAATTAGGGGAAGACATGTATGTCAAAAACACTTATGAGAAATTTTTCAGAGGCAAGGAGAAAAAGGATTTATATGACTTGACTATTTTAAAATTTGACAATTTTGGATTTTCATACTGTGCACACTTAATATTTTGCTATTTAATGCTAAAGCCATGGCTTCAATTATAGAAGATATTTATTGTTAAGTGTGTACAGTTTCTAGTTTCTATAATACAGCTGACCCTTGAACAACACAGGTTTGAACTTAAGGGTCCACTTACATGCAAGTTTTTTTTGATAAATACAGTACAGTACTGTAAATGCATTTACTCTTCCTTATGATTTTCTTAATAACATTTATTTTCTCAGGCTACTTTATTGTAAGAAGACAGTATATAATACATATAACATATAAAATATGTGTTAATTGACTTTATGTTATTGGTAAAGCTTCCAGTCAACAGTAGGCTATTAGTCAACAGTAGACCTTGGATGAGAAAAAGTTATATGCAGATTTTTTACTTTGGTGGGGGGGGTTAGTATCCCTAACCTCTTCTTTGTTCAAGAGTCAACTGTATATCTGATGAAAGTTCTGAGAACATTCTCTAAATTGCTCTTATAATCAATAGTCATAAGAACTGATACTTACATATTAACATAAGTTAACATAAGGATTTCAGAACAAGGTGAAACTTCCCAGGACCAACTTTATATGAAATAGCACCAATCAACCAACATTCCCTTTTATTTACTTTCGGCTTAAAAAACAAAAACATGGCACTCTTAAAAGCCTTATGATACTTAGGAAACTCTTATCTCTTACACATTATTCCTCTTGGAAGATACATGTTAGACATTCTACTTGATTAAAAGGATCAAAAGACCACATTTTTGGATACACTCTAGTTAATCTTTGCACAAAGACTATTTTATCTTCTAAAGCCATATTTTCCTATGAGCCCTGTCCAAATACTCTTCTGAATCTACTTTTGGTCATAGAAAGCACCAGGTTGGGAGAGTGAACTGCTCAGGGAGTAGGCTTCTTATTCCTACAGGAAAATGCTAAAGATGTCTATACGTCATAGGAGTAAGAATATTAAAATATTGTTTCTGTTTAACTGAATTATGCTATTTGTTCAAAACTTTAAATCAAATTCGTTCCATAAAAAATCTTTTCAAAATTAGAGAAAATATTATATTCTACATTATATTAGCATCCATATACCTATGGTTATTCCATTAAGAAGAGCATTTTCTTCCAAAAGATTTCTAAATGTGTACATGTATAATAATGTAAAAATATATGTAGTCATGGGGCGCCTGGGTGGCTTAGTTGGTTAAGCATCTGACTTCAGCTCAGGTCATGATCTCACGGTTTGTGGGTTTGAGCCCCGCATTATTCTCTGTGCTGACAGCTTAGAGCCTGGAGCCTGCTTCAGATTCTGTGTCTCCCTCTCTCTCTGCCCCTCCCCACTTATGCTCCATCTCTATCTCTCAAAAATAAATGAACATTAAAAAATTTAAAAAAATTAATATATGTAGTCATATATTTCATATATATATACACAATAAAATATTAAAACACATATTTCATGAAGATTATAATCAGTTTTGTTATTGCTCTGGGTTACCAAAATATCACAGTAAAATTATTTAAAAAAAAGACTTGGGTAAGACTTTTTTAATAAAATTCATTTCACTATTCCTTTACCTAAATATCATTTTTTTTTCATTTTCAAATGCAGATTTTCCTCTCCTGAGAAGCTCAGCAAATGAATTAAAATATACTTTATTAACACTATAAGAGATTTTTTATAAATCCATAGTATAATCTGTTTCTCTTCATAGATGTAAGACACTGTCTATGTATGTGTGTGTGTGTGTATATATATATATATATATATATACATATATATATATATATATGTTTCTTTAATAAGTAAGTTACACACTGTTATGGATAAGTTTAAATGTCATCACACACTGTTTTACAGAATTTCCCTTTCTATAAGATACTGTTGACCATCAATTCCATCCTGAAAATCAACTTTTTTCCACAGAGAAAATGCTTTCCTGGCTCTCTTCATATTTGTTTTCCTCAATCTTGTTTCCTAGATGATCATTCTTGCCCCCTAAATGTCACTATTCTCCAGGGTTTTGTCCTAAATTCTCTTCTTTTCCTCCCGCTGAGTGATCTTATCCAATTTTAGCTCTCATTCTATTCTAATAACTCCCAGTCTATAGCTGCAGGCCTCGTATTTAGGTTCAGGAATATATTCTTGCCCCAAACCACATTCATTCTGTCCCCTCTGTTTCAGTCTGTTCTTTCTCCTGCATTATACAGCTTGAATGACAAACCCCATGTGTCTTTGGATGCCCAATGCACAAACTAAGTGATCATCTTCATAATGTCACACACTTCCCATTCTTCACATACCTCCTTCTAACTTGTCATTATGCTCTTTCGATTCTACTTCTCAAAGTTCTTTGTATGCATCTGTTACTTTCTATCCTGACCCCTTTGTCTTCTTTCTCTTTCTGATCCACTGTGTTGGTTTCCTGTGTGTGTGTGTGTGTGTGTGTGTGTGTGTGTGTGTGTGTGTATAGATAGTATATACTATATACATATAGTATATGTATATGTATAGTATATGTATATATATACTACATATCTAGACATAACTATATCTAGTTTGTTTTTATCACCCATTCTGTAAATATTATATTAATTCCCCAGAGAGGGCACCTAATTCCCTAGCTTCCTGTTTCCACATGGAGGCTTCCAAGCAAGAGTTAAGTTCTTATTACCTTCCTGGAAAGGGTAATTTATTGATTAGGACTTTGGAAGGAAAAAAGGAAAAAAGAAAAATCACATTGGCCTCTTCCTCTGTCTCTCTAAGGTTGCCCTTTATTCTGTATTTGAAGTTTCTCCATATAGTATTTGAAGTTTATTTCTGAAAGAAGGGGACTGATCTTTTAGTGAGGGGCTGAGTCCAATACTGGGGTGAAGTATTATGAAGTCATTTTGTCTACGTATTAAATTGGGTAATAATTTTGATCTCCATTTGTATACATCTTTCAGGTGGTTCTGAACTTGGGGAGGGGAAAGGAATATTATAAACAGAACCTCTGAATTCCCACCATCACTCTCTTGTTAAAAAATCTTTGAATTGTTCCTGTTGACTAAGTTACAAAATCCTTAGCATGGCATACAAAGTCCTTAGTAATTTGGTCCAAATCTACTTTTTCTAGGTTCATCTCTTGCCATTCTACTCATATCATCCAAAACTACAGTCACATCAAATTGGTCTAACATTTCTAAAGACAAATGCATTTGCTGTTTCCTTGCCAAGAATGCCAGTTCCATTTTTTCTGTCTGGATGGTTCTCACTCTTTCTTCAAGATCCAGTGTAAATGTCACCATATTGTGTATAAAGCCTTTCTCTAATGTCACAGACAGAATTATTCACTCTCTCTTTCAATTTTAGAAACAATGTCTTTTCACCTTTATATGAACTTACTACCAGGAGTTAGGATAATGCCTAGCAGATAATAAGTAGGCAATAAATGTAAAATGAACGAAGCTCACTTAATTCCACTGATGAAAAAATTAACACATACCCTAGGTCTATACAATACCAGAAAGCCTATTTGTGCAGCTAAATCTTCTCTTTCTTTTTCTGTGTGTGTGTGTGTGTGTGTGTGTAGAGACGTATATTCATGTGAATGCACATGTACATGTCTTGAGGGTAGTTATGATCATAAAAAAAATATCTAACTTCTTCTTATTACCATGAACTGTATTTTCTAACAACAGTATGAAGGCAAAAATAGAGAATCCAAGTATCTTTCAAAATGTTGGGGTCCTAGCACAGATAACTTCAGCACTAAATCCAATAAAATATTACCCCAATTACCTGGAACATAACTAAGCAGAATCTTTATTTATGTTTTCTGGTTAGGAAGGGGTGAAGAAAGAGAAAAGGAAATCATGGAATTAAAAAAAAAAAAAAACAATGCTTCATAGAGACAAAGAAATGTCTTTATGCTTGGTGTTGCCAGAGGCAGGGGAGTAGGGGGTGCAGGAAATGGGTGAGAGTTAAACTTACAAATTTCCAATCATAAATAAATAAGTAAATTTTCCAATCATAAATTGATGAATAAATTCTGGAGAGGCAATATACAATAGGGTGACTATAGTTAGCAATAGGATATTTTATACTTGAAAGTTACAGAGAGTGGGGCGCCTGGGTGGCTCAGTCGGTTAAGCGTCCGACTTCAGCTCAGGTCACGATCTCTCAGTCCGTGAGTTCGAGCCCCGCGTCAGGCTCTGGGCTGATGGCTCAGAGCCTGGAGCCTGCTTCCGATTCTGTGTCTTCCTCTCTCTCTGCCCCTCCCCCGTTCATGCTCAGTCTCTCTCTGTCCCCAAAATAAATAAACGTTAAAAAAAAAAATTTTTTTTTAAAAGAAAGTTACAGAGAGTAAATCTCCTTACATGAAAAAAATATATAAAATGTGAAGTGATGGAGGTTAATTAAATTTACTGTGGTAATAAATTCACAATATGTACATATATCTAATCATTATGTTGTACAGCTTAAATGAATATGATGTTATATGTTAATTTATGTCTCAATAAAACTAGAAAAACTTAAAGAAGTAGGTATTAAAAACCCTGGGCTCAAATATTCCTGCACTATATGGATGAAAACAAAATATATGTCATGACTTTCCACTTTAAGGAAAAAGTGGGAGTGTAACACTCTAATATTGTGAAATAAGTACTGAACTTTAATCTTTAATTCTGGTCACTATTATGCATTGTTATTGATAATCAGAGATTTGAAGATAAGACAGGTGTTTACATTTATTTGATGCTGGCACCCTTCTTCCCTTGCTAACACCAGCCAATAATTAAAAAAAAAAAAACAACACGTAAGCAATCCTTTCAATTACGACAAATTATACTACAGATAACAGGATTGTAAACTAAATCTGACTTTTCCATAGAAATCCTATTGTAAGAAAGTAGTTTTCTGAACCAAGATTTGAGTCTCAACGGGGCACCTGGGTGGCTCAGTTGGTTTAGCATCCAACTTTAGCTCAGGTCATGATCTCACAGCTCTTGGGTTCAGCTCCAAGTCGGGCTCTGTGCTGACAGCTCAGAACTTAGAGCCTGCTTTGGATTTTGTGTCTCCCTCTCTCTCTCTGTGCCTCCCCACATGTTTCTCTCTCTCTCAAAAATAAACATTAAAAAATTTAAAAAATTTAAAAAAAGATTTGAGTCTCACCTTTTTATAGAAATGATAAAAAACACCACAGTTAATCAAATATAACATAATGATCCTTTATAGTACAGTCCTTCTTAAATTACATTCAAATTAATGAAAATATAACTAAAATATTATATTTGGTAACTAAAGACAGGAAATTTCAGAGCTACAAAATGCAGAAAGCCTGTTTTAGCATCACTGAGGACATTTTGGAGGAGATACAGGGCTACTTGGTGACTTTTTAAGGAGTAAAATTTTTTTTCCTATTTTCCTTTCTGATTTAAACATCCCTGTTGCATTACAGTCCAATCCAACAAACATTGAGAGCTTTTTGTTGTTGTTGTTGTTGTTTTTGCATGTCATGGGCTAAGCATTGAGGGTACTCAAAGAAACAAAAAGAGCAGAGAGTAAGCTACAGTTCTTAAATTTAAAAATAGTATATTCTAAAATTAGTAAGAGAAAAAAAAAAGAAGAGAGAGAAAAAAAAGAACAGGGTAGACAGATTCTAGGAGAAAAGAATAACAATGAAATGTAGTCAGACAGAAGCGGGAAAGATTACCTTGGGCTGATGGGTTGGGAATTAGAGATCACGTTGCTGGCCCTTGGGCTGCATTTGTGCCCAGACTCATTTCCTCAAAAGTGAATGATGACTTACATTAATTTGTGAGCTGCCGTTTACAAGTGCTAATATGGATGTAAGTGAAAATTATTTTAAGTCGAGTTGTTATAAATCAAAGATGATAGATGTTTGAGCTAGAAAGCTCCTCTCCATGGAAAATGCACCAATTATAAACAAACATTCTGATGAAATATTTCATTAGGTCGATCCAGTTGCATTATAGAGAATGGTCTCCTAAATCTGCACATATTTCTCAAAATATTTGTTTTTTATGATACTGAGAAAACCCTTTAGAATGGGATGCTGTTGGCATAAATGTGATGAGAAAGCAAATGACAGGTAATGAGACGTAAATCTCACTGAATGGTACCTAGAAAACTGGCCCATTGGGGTAAAACTTATTTTACATATACTCCTGTAAAATTTTATATCTAAAATTGGTAGTATAAAGGCATGTAGCATCCTTTGAAGGAGAATGGTGGTGATAACTGCCAGCGCACACCAAAATATTGGTTTTGCTGATCAAAAAAGTTTCCTATTAGGTTCTGAAATGTAACATCTGCCTCTGATATAATGGACCAATAATTGAAGCATAGAGTGTTTCCTCACAGGGGCTACACTGCTGTTTTATTTGTTCTTGCCCAACTGTGAAGATAAACTTCACTAAATACATGTGATATCCTGTCAATTCGAGATAAGCATATTTTTCCTTGGACAGATGGCTGGCGAGTGAAACACCTGGATCATCTCAGGACTGCAAAATTATAATCATAGTGGATACAGGATCTAAGAAACAAGGCTACTTAGACAGCAAACGTTCTCCTCAAGAATTTTCAGGGGCCATAATGCCTATCCCTTCCAACTCAGCTGTAATATACCATCTCATTTGCCTTTAAAACCATTACATTCCATGTGACAGGGTTATTTTCATAGATCACCCATCACAGATTTCTTACTCTCTGTCTAAAACCTTATTAGTCAAAACCAAAATATTATGCTGTATATGATATTTGCAATGGGAGATTCCTATTAAAACACAGGATGAATTCCTATCCTCTAGAACATTTTCTCTAATGTCACCAATTCTTTAACTCATGATTAGCATACTTCCAATTTATCATTTCCTAATACCACACAATGTGTCTAATTACATCATCTTCTGCCTCAACTGAAAATTCAACTGTATATTGCCTAAATTCTTTGACTGTACTCCTAGAGACATTTAGTACATGATGCTAACAATTTTTTTTATTTTTTTGTGTGTTTATTTATTTTTGAGAGAGAGACAGAGCATGAGTGGGGTAGCGGCAGAGACAGAGAATCTGAAGCAGGCTCAAGCTGCCAGCACTGAGCCTGACGCGGGGCTTGAACCCACAAACCATGAGATCATGACCCGAACTAAAGTTGGATGCTTAACCAACTGAGCCACCCAGGCACCCTGATGCTAATAAGTTCTTATGGCAGCAGAATCATCATGCCCTTTCTAGATGTACTCTAATAACTTTATTATACTAAATATTAATATTTATTCAGTGTGTTTATTCTATGAACTAGATTCAGTTCTAGGTGCCTCACATATAATAAATCCTTTCTCACAATAACTATAGCTATAAGGTCAGAACTCCTATTTCAATTCTACAGACAAGTACATTGAGATCCAGAGTGGTTAACCAACTTGCCCAAGATCATGTAGCCATGAGGCAGTAGAATCAGAATTGGAATACAGGCAGGCTTTCTCCAGATCATTTGTCTTTGACCATACCTTTAAACTACTCTCCTATTAACTTGACTTGATTTAGGATAAAGTTTAATTCTTGGTTTTATATAAATTTGCCTTTCTGTTTTTCAAATGTTTAGTTCTATCCACATCAAATTGCCATCACAAATATATTCTTTTCTGCCAGGCTGATAGATATTAATATTAGATATAGGAAATATATATATATTGTGTGTATATATTACATATATATTTCTGAGAGGTTGATAAATGACAAGTTTAAATAACACATGCAAAATGTAGACCTCCTTATCAGTTACTCTTGGAAACCTGTTAAGTGATCTCTTTTATTATCTATCATATTGATCATGAATAGTAACACATATGAATAATAACACATATTGTTACTACTGATCATACACATATGGTTACCACCCAGAATTTCAGCTGATTTTGCACAGTTCTACATCCATCCAGCAGAAATCTGCTTTTGCTCCAATGTGCAGCAGTTATGTTTCATGACTGACAATTATCTCATAATGAAAAACAAGTCACAATTAATAAAAATCAAAACCAATACCTGCTACATTCATTTAATGATTTAATGAACTAGGAGAGAGTTTTATGAAAAGACCTATAAAAGCAAGAGACTCAATTTCCAATTAGAATCAACATTCATGAGTCTTCAGGTTTCTAAGGGAAAGGAGAAATCTATTCAGCTTTTTCTTCTTCAAATTTCCCCCTACCTATAAAGAGGCATTAACCAACAAAGAAAATCATGGTTAGCACATCTGTTTCCTCTACGTAGGTTAGAAACACTTTTGTGAGATAACGAATATGCTATGAAAAACACTACAAGTATAAGATTAGCAATTATTTATGTGGTATCCTTACCACATTTTGATATTTGGCCTGTAATTACCTAATCACATGGAAAACTAAATTAACTTAATAACTGAAACAGTCCTTAAATGAATAGATGTACCATAACAATAACAGTTAACATTCCCCAAATACTCACTACATGCCAGAAATATTCTAAATCCTTAATATCTATTAACTCACTTAATTCTTATAATAACACTATTAAATCAGCACTATTATTATTCCCATTTTAATGATAAGCACCGGGCAAGTTAAATAACTTGGCCAAAGTCATACAGTAATTATTAAGGATGGTACTTGAACACAAGTGATGTCACTCCACAGCTTTCATTCTTGACCACTATTCCAGACTGTTTTTTTGTCCATCCTATTTATAAACATTTACTTTATTTCTAATTTTGCATCATTACAAATAATGTTATAATGAGCTGCACACTATTTTGAACTTGTCCTATTATTTTCTTGGGATAAACTTCCTAGAGGTATAAATGCTGGAACAAAGGGCATATACATTCATCTTTGCCAGGCTTGTAGGTGAAAAATGATGTTTTGAACTGTTGTTTTAATTTACATTTTTTACTAGTGAGATTGAGCATATTTTAATTAGTGGTGTCCTAAAGCCAGCTTGCACAGGGTTTGAGTATCTCTTCCCATCTCCACCTTCAGTGACATCAAATTGGTAGTGAAATGGAACATGGGTAGGAGTGTTTACATGTTGGAAAACAGCATGTGACAGAAACTAGCTTTGTTTGCTTTTGTTCTGTTTTGGAAAGCCTCTTAAAAGCCTATCCCCATGTATAATGGCCATGGACTATTCATATTCTTTGGCCAGGTAAAAATTCTGCTGTAGTTGTGTTTCTTATTGATTTGTAAAATGAATGTTTTTGACTAGTAAATTTTAAAAAGGGGAGAACAGGTTTTGTTTGGGCAACCATACTTCAAACCCTGACCACACAATTTAGCCCTTTGTTCAGAAATGATACAGACAAAATCTAAATTGTAAAACATTACCAGTTTCAATTCAGAATCTGCTACAAAATTCAAGTAAATTATTACACATATATATGTTAAAATGATATTTTAGGTGTGATTTAAGATTTTTTATAATACAGACACGTTCACAAAATATGCCCTTTAGAAATGCTATAGTATAGAATTTGATAAAGAAACCCTAAGGTGTTATCTCAGCACAGAGACCTGAGATTGTCATTAGAAAAAAGAAATAAGACGTTGGGTTCTTTAAAAAATTTTTTTTCATTTAAAATTTTTTTCATTTACAAAACGTCTTTTAGTTCTTTCTTTAAACACATATGTGTACTCTAGATATGAAAGACAAAGGATTGCAATTTTATTGTCATAACACTTTAAACTTCAGTAGGTTTTATATCTTCATGCATATCTTCATGTTGTAGTATTAGAAGTAGTGGGTAGTACTATGGGTAGTTTAGGTAACTTGCTATGTAACTTTTAACTAGCAGGTAACATTATAGTTATTGGTGTTCAAACAAGAATGTTATCCTTGAAGATGTACATATATAGCAAAAACTATTTCAGTTATAAAATAGAAGATGAGATATGACTAAATTAGTTGACATAAAACATATCAAATTTAAACTTTATTCTTCAAACAAAACTAATCCTGAGTTTTTAAAAGAATTTAATGGTTGCCATCTCTTTTTATATAGCTTTGTACTTTCTTTTTAAGTGCACTGAAATACTACACTACGGAGACTATTTTTTTTTTTTTGCTAGATTTTTAGCTAATTTATAAAAGTACACTATACAAATTTTAAAATCCATTATATAAAATATGAAAGGACATTCTTTGAGGACAAAGAAATTAAAATTCTTTCAACAGGAAAATCCCTAAAACCAAATGACCATGAAATTCACTTATGCATAATTTTACTACTACTGGTCAAGAACAATCAGAAAATAAGCTACTTTTCTATTTTTCCAAAGATATTTTTACAGATTAACCATAGGAGAAAGGTCTGTTCTTTCTCATTTTGGATTTATGATTTAAAAACCTGACACTTTTCAGAAATGCCTTATTACTGCTTTCAGCATGCTCTGTTTCTATTCGGTCTGTTTTCAAAGTCATTAAATCATATTTATGAAGTGACCATACACATCACTAGCAATTTTGATAACTGCTTTTCTCCTGCCTTAGGTCATTAGTGGACTGAACATTTTAAAATGAAATAAAACATTTTATGCGTCACAGAGTAAGAAATGGACTGAATCAAGGGGCATGGTTCTTGGTGTAGTGTGCTATTGCCTGGGGCTAATTCCCATTTCCAGAACTTTGCTTAAATCTTGATGCTTTCCTGAAATGACCTGGTCTTCTTTCCCTCATGAAACCTTACCTTGTAAGACCCAGCAGAAGATCCTATCTTCTAGACTATTTCAACTCTCATTAACTATCCCCTTCCTGCCCCTAACTCTAAGTACTCAGAGCTATACCACACACTAATATTTATTCATACAAGGTTTTAAATTGTTTGACTGTGTTTTAGTTATGCTGGTGTCATTTAACTAACAAATTGTAAATTCCAGTAGGTGAGGCTTATGTCGTATATAACTTCCTAAATTCTTTACTCTTGACACCTTCAAGCACAAATATTTAACATCTGTTTTGTCAGTTTGGAGCACCTAGTAAATGCTCACTAACAGCTTAATAGACTGAGTACAAATGAACCAGGTTTTTGTTTGTTTTTGTCCATTTGCCTTACCAATCATACAATCTCACTGCACTGAAAAGATTTTTACAACTTTAGATAGGTTTGGAAGTAACAGTAAAATATAGCATTGCAATTTTAGAAAGTGATATTCAAATTCCAGAACATTTTCACAAATGTCCCCAAATTAATTCTTTCTTAATTTAATGCCAGACCCGAGAATCAGTTTCATTTGGTGTTCTTAAAGACAGGTTCACAGGGAATGATTGATTGATTGATTGATTGATTGATTTAAGCATCTAGTCTCCTGGCTTCACAAGCTAACAAAATGTGAGGATTTACAAGGACCAATACAGCAAAAACTTCGCCCATGGAATGCTGTCTTTGTTCACACACACACACACACACACACACACACACATCCACAGATCACAGTTACTTATTCTCCAAGAATGTGTTTGGTAGCCTCGGATACAAAAGAGCTACTTCTTCTAGGAACTATTCAAAGACTACCATTTTACCTGAGGTTTTCAATCTTTTGGCTATTTAGAAGCTGTGCTTGGGATGCCTACGTGGCTTAGTCAGTTAAGCATCCGACTCTTGATTTTGGCTCAGGTCATGATGTCTCGGTTTAGTGAGTTCAAGTCCCACATC
Source organism: Herpailurus yagouaroundi (assembly GCF_014898765.1). NCBI lineage: Eukaryota > Metazoa > Chordata > Mammalia > Carnivora > Felidae > Herpailurus > Herpailurus yagouaroundi. Next base: position 89,968,705 of record NW_024412395.1, read on the forward strand.
GGGCTCTGTGCTGACAGTGTGGAGCCTGCTTGGGATTGTCTCTCTCTCTCTCCCTCCCTCTCTCTGCCTCTCCCCTACTCATGCTGTCTCTTTCTTTCTCAAAATAAATAAATAAACAAAAAATTTTTAGAAGTCATGCTCAATTAAAATACAAATATCCCTCAAAGAAATTGTGTTTTCTTGTTATTTTTGTTTGTTTCATTTTGTTTTGTTCATTTTTTTGTTTTAATCTACTAACATATAAGTGCTTCAGATATTCCCTAGAGTGACGGCCAGCTCTGCATAACTCATAATGGCCATGGTCACAAAGGTGGGGTGCTTAGGGGGAAGAAATCTTAAAAAGAATCCATAGTCTAAATGCTGGGGAAATGAGACCAGTCTGATTCCTGACTGGACGGAGAACAAACAAGCAATGACAGAAGTGGGGAGAAATTTGGCTAACAGGGGACATAAGGAAAACTAAAAAGTAGCTATTTTTTTTTCTCAGCTACTGAGTAGGTATGGGGGACAGAGGAGAAGAAAGTAGTTTAATTTTCAAATTATAAGCATATTTTGGAAAAGTTCTATTTCTCTTTGTGCATATAAAGTACATATTTCAATATTTTATAAATATGTTTCATTGTTCTAAAAATGCAAATAAATACATAAAAATTTCTCAGGCAGTTGTCTAATGAATGTTTAAACAGTAAAGTTAATTATCCTACAACTTAAAGTAATTGGTGTTGATCAAAACGGCTATGTTAGCACTGAATTCAAATGCTTGCTTATAAAGAAATGCATTCCTTTTGAATTGTTTGTCACCTAACTAAACTCACGGCATTTTGAAATAAAATAGGTTCGTATCCTCCATATAGATTTAAATATTACAATTAGATTAAATGAGAAACATAGGACTGGGAAGTACCTCCCAGAGGTCATTTAGTCCATTCCAGCTTCTGGCAAGCTTCACTTAAATCATTTCAAACATATGGCTAACTACCTTGTGCCATCTTTGTTAAGCAATCCCAGTTCTTGGCTGCCCACATTAACGATGTGTCTGCCTAAACTGGTTCAACCGCTCTGTCTGATTTAGCTAGTCATGAGTGTCAGATAATCCATCTACTCAGTAAGACATCTCCCAGTTAAATCAGTCAAACTGTGTAGGTGTTCATCTGACTTAGCTCATTTTTGGCTTTGCTTCACTGGTAAAGACAATAAAAACACTGAAAACAAGTGTGGGTGTGAAGAGGCAACCTATAAATCAGGTTCTTCCCTAATCTCACTAAATTGTTCAGCCCTGATTTTTATCAAATTTTACTCAACCTTCTCACCCTGAGCAAGAGACTCTCTATGTTCCTATCCTCAAAGGTCTTAAGTGAGCCTCCTTTCCCTCTGCTGTTTCTTTAAGCAGAACAAACTGAAGAGTCAAAGAATAAAACAGGGATTATATGAGCCAACAAAAATTCATAAGGAAATCCAAGGAGAGATTTTTTCTGGTTTTTTTTCCCCCCTAACTCAACATACTTAACATTATATTCAAAACAATACTGAATGATGGAAATGTGCAACCAAATAACACACAACAAAAGTTTGCTACTTCTTTACATTATGGTGGTTCTTTCAAGAACCGTAAGAAATTCAGACTTGTCCTTCTCTATTTCCTTTTCACATTCCTATGAAAGCATCTAGTCTCCTGGCTTCACAAGCTAAAAAAAAATGTGAGGATTCACAAGGATTATTTTATTATTATTTGCAATTATTACTTTTAAATGTGTGTATACTTTTTAAATAGCATTTCTCCTTAAAATCAAATTTAAATATATAATTGTAAGGTTTGCATTATTCTCTCTTCTACAGACTAAGATCAGATTTTAGGTTTTGCTCAGAGGCTGAACCCTAAGATCAAAAATACCTGGAGCTTACTGGACTCTAATGTTAAAAGGCGGCACAGAGGAATATGATGCTGCTACCATCCAGACAATAAACACAGAATCACAACAGTGCTATGCTTTAATGTTGCAAGAAACATTTGATTATTACTGATAATGGTGATTATTATTGATAATCACTAGTATGTGAGTTGGTCATTTCCCCAAAAATTTCAACCAGAAAAAAAGTTATTCTTTATAAAATGTGTTGTCAGTAAATACTCCACAATGTGGAATCATTAAGATAGCTTATGTTGAAATATACCAACATAAATTTGACAGCCAGAATATCTGTCTTAGACCTGTTACAATTTTTTAAAAGAGGACTTTGAAATATGTAATTCTCAATCTGTTACTATTTTGTAAAATTAAGGGCATGTAACTCCGAAGGAGAAGAGACATTTAAGTGACTCCAACTTGAGATAATATCATAAATTCCTCTCAGAGGCTTAGCCAGTGTTCTAAAGGAAAGCAAATAATAATGCAAAGGCAGATACAAATTATTCTCAGAGGCATGAATGATCTTCAAGGTGAAATATTAGAAGTGACATTATGAAATACAAATAATGTGACTGAGAGCTCCTAATGTTCTGATATACGGCAATATGTTCTCACCCATTAAAGTCTAATTTTAGTGCATTGACAGTTAACAACCTCTAGAAATAAGACATCTAATTTCAATCTTATATTATTCTTTAGTGATATACTCTTGCAATATCTCACATAGACTACAAAGAAAATCTTCACCTAGGAATTCACCGCTCATCCCCATACCTCCAGAAGTCCTTATCTTGGTAGATATTGCCCACATCAACTCAGTTGCTCTGGTCAGAGATGAGGAGCTTTTCATGGCAAAGCCCAAACCCTGTCAACCCTCCCTTGCAAATAGCTCTCCTCTCTCCATCCTCAGTCCCTCTTCCCCTCTCCCACCACTTCCTCTTACTGTTTGAATTCTAGTCCCAATTCATGGCCTTCCTCACAAAGACTAAGACAATTTGGCTTCTACCTACCTCTTCAGTTTCATCCAATGCCACTTTTGTCCTTGTTCAATAGATTGGAATCCTATTTTGCCTAGCTGTTTATTTTACCTAGAAAAAGCTTTTTCCTCTCTTTATCTAGATCCTTTATATCTCAGCTTGAGTATTAAGCTTAATCTTCCCTGCTAGGTGAATTCTACCTGCTACAGTCTTCCACTCACTCATCCTTGCAATGTTTTCATTGTTTGGCTTCCCTGTTAGAACATAAACTACGTGGGGATAGAGACAATACTTGTCCCACTGTGCCTGACATATGGGTTCTTATAAAATGCATGTTGAACATTATGAGAGCTGAAGAGATACATAAATGACTTATTTTTCTATATATACATGGTTCCCAATTCTTGCTGTTGTGGATATTCTGATTATTTTATCAAAGATGGTTCTCTTTCCTCTCCAAATATCCAGATCTCTATTTCTGCCATATCTTCTGCTTATCTTCCCCACCTTAACTGTCCTGTCATTTTATTTCAAGACCTCTGTCAACCTCTTTTCTTCATGATTACAGGTTAAAATTTTTAAATCTTCCAAAAACCTTGGTACATCTTGCAAGTTTCTTTCTTGAGAGTGGCATAACAACGGCTCATAATAATCTTCAATGTCCTAATTTACAAACAAGTTTATATTCGATAAAGTGTCTAGTGTAGTGCACTAAATATGTTACAGGAACATGATACATACTACAAAAATATTAGGTAAAATAACTGTGTCCTACTGTAACCTAATTTAAAGAAAAAGTTTCTTCTCCCATTATAGGTCTTTTACCTTAAATATCCGAGCAATATTATTAAGGTACAGAAGATTCACATTGATTTATAACACCCTTAAATAATTAGATCATATGCAATTTCTCAGTCTCCTAACATACCTGCTAACATTTTAAAATCTGACTTGAACAGGTTGAAAACATTATGTTGGCAGGAACCAAAGGAGGTAATCTAATTATATCATAAGATCATCTTAATTTTTTTAATGTTTTTATTTATTTTTGAGACAGACAGAGAGAGAGAGAGAGACAGAGACAGAGCATGAACAGGGGGCGGGGGGGCGGTCAGAGAGAGACGGAGACACAGAATCTGAAGCAGGCTCCACACTCTGAGCTGTCAGCACAGAGCCCGATGCGGGGCTCAAACTCACAGACTGTGAGATCATGACCTAAGCTGAAGTTGGAAGCTCAACTGACTGAGCCACCCAGGCGCCCCTATCATAGGATCATCTTAACTGCTAGCAAAACTATTTTAGATACAATATTACATATAATATTGGAACATGTCTTGGTAAGGTTAATGGAAGCATTTCTTTTGGATAGCAAAGTTTATATAGATACAACATAATAAAATATTCATAAGAGTAACTCCGTTCTAAGTGAGAATTCTTGAATGCTGTTCTCTTCTAGCCACTGATAGCTTTGCATTCTAAAAAGCCTTATTTACTGAACCAGAAAGATTTTAAAATTTCAAATATGCAATTATTATCTAGAGCTAGCACTTTCATTAGAGATTCATTTAAATGGTTAGACCTACTTGAATAGGTTCTATCTTTTAAGGATCTGGGGATCATCGTACTTCAATACATTTAAGTCAAGTACGTTTTTGACCATTGTTAATACAGCCATCTGATCCTTTACAATGAATGTTGCAGCCTGTAGAGTCAATTTCAACCAGCTAAAATCTAGACACCTAAACAAACCTGAGAAAATAAAATTCACTCAGTGTCATATCTTGGTGATGAAAACCTTTATCTTAAACAAAAATAGATTGGATAATTAAAGTTATTCTATTTTTATGAAATTGGTATGGCTCATTCATAACTGGATATTTGTTTTAAAAACTAAGAAACCAAACCTGGTTCCCATTTGTTCTGAAAGCATTTTAAGATTTGTATTAAACAAATGCATATAGACACAATAACATACAAAATATCCAAACACATCTGAATTAGGCTGATTTAGATAACTACAAATTTCCCTAAATTTCACTGCCCCTCCTTAAAGATCAAAATATCAGTCAACATAGGAATAAGGGCAGTTAAAAAGTAAGTTAATATATACTTCTGTATAACTACCAATTTTATTTTATTATTTTTTAATCTTTTTTATGTTTATTTATTTCTGAGAGAAACAGAGAGACAGAGACAAAGAGCACGAGCAGGGAAGGGACAGAGAAAGATGAAGACACAGAATCTGAAGCAGGCTCCAGGCTCTGGGCTGTCAGCACAGACCCCGGTGCAGGACTCAAACTCACAAACTGTGAGATCATGACCTGAGCTGAAGTCAGATGCTTAACCAACTGAGCCACCCAGGTGCCCCCTTACCAATTTTATTAGTAACTATTTAATTTCACCAGTAAAGGCAGCTCCATAAAATAAAGGCCTAAGGAAGTGATTCTCAAATTTTGGACTGCATAAAAATCATGTCAAGGACTTATACAGATAGCTGAGTCTTATCCCCATTTTCTGATTCTGTAGGTCTGCTCAAAAAATTTACATTTCAAGTAATTCCCTAGATAATGCTGATTCTATTGGTCTGGAGACCACACTTTGAAATTCACTGATTTAAGGAATCATCCTATTTTTCTGTCACCAGAAATGAATTTGACTTTATTTTTTTAAATATAAAGTATATTGAGAAATAGAAAATTTTACAGTCTACTTGTAGGTATATGCATTCTATCAGCTGAGCAAGACATTATTCCAAACCGAAATAGAAGTTTGCTAATCCTTCATATTGATTTGAGCATTTCAGGCAATACATCTTTGATTTTTGTAATTATTTATTTCAATTTTTTTTCTTCTAAACATTGTAACCATACTACCAACCCATGTATGTGGAGATTATATTTCAATCTGTTTTATTTTATGTGGTTTTCCATAAACATTTTTCCATTTTTTCATTATCTGTTTTTCAGAATTATTTAATAAAAGCTATTGTACAAATGGTTAAATATATAGGAGAAGAGAACAAATGGGGGAAAAATAGAACAATGATGCCTTTGGTCTTAAGCCTTTCTTATTTTCCATGGTCTTATCATAGACAGAAGCCACATCTTTTAGAGAATTCATACTGGGACACTCAGGAGGTCTCTCAGGAGCCATATACCATACTTGCTAGTAGACTGGCTTTATTTATATTCCCAGCTAGTCCACCTGGTATCTGAAAATTTTTCACTGTTACACTGTTGACTGATCAATAGTGTGATTTGATATCCATGGGGAGGAGAGGGACACCCTCTGATACTTCCTATTTTTAAACAACTGAAGTTGTTTTGTATTCCCTAAACCATATTGATCCATGAAGCTAATGATAGTTTACTAAAGCTCCCTTTTGTAAACTCTGTCACAGAGGAAACCTTGGAAAATTACAATTAACGGCAGGGAAAATGTTGGAAATCTATTTTACCATGTAACTTTACTGCCAGCTCCTGCTATGTACAAAATAAAGCTAGACTCGCATGTTTTCCCCCTGGGTTTGGATATGACTGGACTGATGTAGTGGCACTGAAGATGACTTATATTTATACCCCCAGGGTGCTCTAACTCCCTCCCAACTAATTTGCCATCATGTCCATTATGAGAATGAGCTGTAACAGCTGAATTGGCAGTGTCCCCACTTTTCCATTTCAGTAGAAATTTAAAAAGGAGGTTGTCGCTACATAAGCTCAAGTGACACCATATGCTTTTCCATTTGGGGTAATGCACATAAAAATGGTGGGGAAGAGTTAGGTATTTAATTAGAGATGGACTATCTGTTTCTCCAATCTTCTCTAACTTGACACCTACTGGGTCACACATGGAATACAAATAGGAAGGGAGAATATGGTTTCTGAGCTCTGGTAGGAGAAATAGTAAAATTAGGTTGGCCATTGAACATCGCAAATGCATATTTTCTTATTACATTAAAACAAACCCAAAAGTTTTCATTCATGTGAGATGCATGAGAACTCTTAGAACAGTACAATTCTAGTTCTCAAGAAAGTCATCTTATTATTCATACATGAATCTAGATTTTTAGGCATACATATTTCTGAAACTGTATCATAAAAGTTCGTATTTAAAATAGAATTTAAGAATTGTCATCAATAATAGATGTCTTACTTTACCTACCAATAAAAATCTCCTACCTATGGATGTACGAATATGAGGAATACTTTATTTATAATACTAAAAGATATGTCATTACTGTTATAGCTTCAATGAGCCAGTAATGTTTATGGTAGGCTTTCAAGACTGTTGAGTGCGTACTTTATCCAACTACTAGAGATATTTTTTTCTTTACAATTCTAGATCCATACAACTGTTTTGACTATGGCACAAATGCAGTGCACATTTCAATAAAACAGTGCAGCTTAACGGGCTAATAAAAATGACTTTAAAGGTGCATTAAATTAGAATTTAAGATGTCTCCTGTATTTGCAGCATAAATGCTAATAAAAATATAAATCTGTTATTAACTTTTTATAACCATGCAAAGTAATAAAAGTTAAAAAATGTCGAAGATTTATCAGAACATATCTATAAGATGAACAGAAAAGAACAAAGGTAAGCTGTGAAACGAAAGTGTTAGGGAAAAAGGAAAGAAATTTTTAGGGCAGAAGTGAAGGGAAATTATGTACGTGTGTGTATATATACGGATACTTTGTTTCCTTTCAAAAATAATCAGCTTGATTTTGGTTCATAAGACAGGCTGTAATTGATCTTTTATGAATATAAAGGTCAAGAAAATATTTTCTTTTAAATGACTGGAGCATTAAGTAGGAGATTCTGTTCCAGCAGCAGTACTGTGTAACATGTTACTGATTCTCTAATGTAATAATATTCCATTCGTGTCAAATATGTGCTGACAATACAAGGCTTGTTCACTAGGATCATACAACTGGCTAGCAGTTGCTTTTAATATACTAATCAATTGGAAGTGCTCATTGTTTAAGTTAACTTGCACAGATCTAATTGTTACATGTGGCTGAAAAATTAAAGTTGTGATCCTCCAGACAGCTGTTTCAAAATTAATGTACTAATTAATGTCTGAAGGCTTCCAAAAATTTCATATTCAGATTTTAGAAAGAAAAGTAATCATTCTCAAAAGGAAATCAAAATGATAAACTTCCATCTAGTAAGCCATATGGAAAAGAGTTTTAGTAGTATAGAGATTCTAAATTATTAAGAGGAAAAAATAAACCACAATTGTTCCTTTTCACCTACAGGAGTCATGATTACCTGAGATATATTAAAATAAAAATGCATAAAAATTAAACACAGGGAGCAGAACTGAGTCGCCGGAGCCAAGTGCAGACGAGAGGCCCACGGAAGAGGGTAGGAAGGGCGGCGAGGCAGCGCGCTCTCCACGGACTGGCGGGAGGGAGCTGGGGCAGAGAGGCGGCTCGCCGGCCAAGCAGAGCCCCCTATTCTGGCTTGCAAAAAGCGGAGGGGACTGACGGACCGTGTTCCCAAAGCAAGCGCGACTTAGCGTCTGGGAGGTAATAAGTTAACAGCTCTGCTCAGAAAGCGGGAAGGCTGGAGGACAAAGGGAAGGAGAGCTGCTGAGCCCCCTGACGACAGAGCTCAGTTTGGTGGGGAACAAAGGCGTTCGCCAGCGCCATCTCCCCCGCCCATCCCCCAGCCAAAATCCCAAAGAGAACCAGTTCCTGCCAGGGAACTTGCTCGCTCTGCGCAAACACCCAACTCTGCGCTTCTGCGGAGCCAAACCTCCGGCAGCGGATCTGACTCCCTCCTGCTGCCACAGGGCCCCTCATGAAGTGGATCACCTAAGGAGAACCAAGCTAAGCCTGCCCCTCCTGCCCCTGTGCACCTTGCCTACCCACCCCAGCTAAGACGCCAGATCCCCAGCATCACAAGCCTGGCAGTGTGCAAGTAGCCCAGACGGGCCACCCCACCCCACAGTGAATCCCGCCGCTAGGAGAGGGGAAGAGAAGGCACACACCAGTCTGACTGTGGCCCCAGCGGTGGGCTGGGGGCAGACATCAGGTCTGACTGCGGCTCCGCCCACCAACTCCAGTTATACACCACAGCACAGGGGAAGTACCCTGCAGGTCCTCACCACGCCAGGGAGTATCCAAAATGACCAAGCGGAAGAATTCCCCTCAGAAGAATCTCCAGGAAACAACAACAGCTAATGAGCTGATCAAAAAGGATTTAAATAATATAACAGAAAGTGAATTTAGAATAATAGTCATAAAATTAATCGCTGGGCTTGAAAACAGTATAGCTGACAGCAGAGAATCTCTTGCTACAGAGATCAAGGGACTAAGGAACAGTCACAAGGAGCTGAAAACCGCTTTAAACGAAATGCATAACAAAATGGAAACCACCACGGCTCGGATTGAAGAGGCAGAGGAGAGAATAGGTGAACTACAAGATAAAGTTATGGAAAAAGAGGAAGCTGAGAAAAAGAGAGATAAAAAAATCCAGGAGTATGAGGGGAAAATTAGAGAACTAAGTGATACACTAAAAAGAAATAACATACGCATAATTGGTATCCCAGAGGAGGAAGAGAGAGAGAAAGGTGCTGAAGGGGTACTTGAAGAAATAATGGCTGAGAACTTCCCTGAACTGGGGAAGGAAAAAGGCATTGAAATCCAAGAGGCACAGAGAACTCCCTTCAGACATAACTTGAATCAATATTCTGCACGACATATCATAGTGAAACTGGCAAAATACAAGGATAAAGAGACAATTCTGAAAGCAGCAAGGGGTAAACGTGCCCTCACATATAAAGGGAGACCTATAAGACTCGTGACTGATCTCTCTTTTGAAACTTGCCAGGCCAGAAAGAATTGGCACGAGATTTTCAGTGTGCTAGACAGAAAAAATATGCAGCCGAGAATCCTTTATCCAGCAAGTCTGTCATTTAGAATAGAAGGAGAGATAAAGGTCTTCCCAAACAAACAAAACTGAAGGAATTTGACACTACTAAACCAGCCCTACAAGAGATCCTAAGGGGGACCCTGTGAGACAAAGTACCAGAGACATCACTACAAGCATAAAACATACAGACATCACAATGACTCTAAACCCATATCTTTCTATAATAACACTGAATGTAAATGGATTAAATGCGCCAAACAAAAGACATAGGGTATCAGAATGGATAAAAAAACAAGACCCATCTATTTGCTGTCTACAAGAGATTCATTTTAGACCTGAGGACACCTTTAGATTGAGAGTGAGGGGATGGAGAACTATTTATCATGCTACTGGAAGCCAAAAGAAAGCTGGAGTAGCCATACTTATACCAGACAAACTAGACTTTAAATTAAAGACTGTAACAAGAGATGAAGAAGGACATTATATAATAGTGACAGGGTCTATCCATCAGGAAGAGCTAACAATTATAAATGTCTATGCGCCGAATACCGGAGCGCCCAAATATATAAAACAATTACTCCTAAACATAAGCAACCTTATTGAGAAGAATGTGGTAATTGCAGGGGACTTTAACACCCCACTTACAGAAATGGATAGATCATCTAGACACACGGTCAATAAAGAAACAAGGGCCCTGAATGAGACATTGGATCAGATGGACTTGACAGATCTATTTAGAACTCTGCATCCCAAAGCAACAGTATATACTTTCTTCTCGAGTGCACATGGAACATTCTCCAAGATAGATCATATACTGGGTCACAAAACAGCCCTTCATAAGTTTACAAGAATTGAAATCATACCATGCATACTTTCAGACCACAATGCTATGAAGCTTGAAATCAACCACAGAAAAAAGTCTGGAAAACCTCCCAAAGCATGGAGGTTAAAGAACACCCTACTAACAAATGAGTGGGTCAACCAGGCAATTCGAGAAGAAATTAAAAAATATATGGAAACAAACGAAAATGAAAATACAACAATCCAAACACTTTGGGACGCAGCAAAGGCAGTCCTGAGAGGAAAATACATTGCAATCCAGGCCTATCTCAAGAAACAAGAAAAATCCCAAATACAAAATCTAACAGCACACCTAAAGGAAATAGAAGCAGAACAGCAAAGGCAGCCTAAACCCAGCAGAAGAAGAGAAATAATAAAGATCAGAGCAGAAATAAACAATATAGAATCTAAAAAAACTGTAGAGCAGATCAACGAACCCAAGAGTTGGTTTTTTGAAAAAATAAACAAAATTGACAAACCTCTAGCCAGGCTTCTCAAAAAGAAACGGGAGATGACCCAAATAGATAAAATCATGAATGAAAATGGAATGATTACAACCAATCCCTCAGAGATACAAACAATTATCAGGGAATACTATGAAAAATTATATGGCAACAAATTGGACAACCTGGAAGAAATGGACAAATTCCTGAACACCCACACTCTTCCAAAACTCAATCAGGAGGAAATAGAAAGCTTGAACAGACCCATCACCAGCGAAGAAATTGAATCGGTTATCAAAAATCTCCCAACAAATAAGAGTCCAGGACCAGATGGCTTCCCAGGGGAGTTCTACCAGACGTTTAAAGCAGAGATAATACCTATCCTTCTCAAGCTATTCCAAGAAATAGAAAGGGAAGGAAAACTTCCAGACTCATTCTATGAAGCCAGTATTACTTTGATTCCTAAACCAGACAGAGACCCAGTAAAAAAAGAGAACTACAGGCCAATATCCCTGATGAATATGGATGCAAAAATTCTCAATATATACTAGCAAATCGAATTCAACGGCATATAAAAAGAATTATTCACCATGATCAAGTGGGATTCATTCCTGGGATGCAGGGTTGGTTCAACATTCGCAAATCAATCAACGTGATACATCGCATTAACAAAAAAAAAGAGAAAAACCATATGATCCTGTCAATCGATGCAGAAAAGGCCTTTGACAAAATCCAGCACCCTTTCTTAATAAAAACCCTTGAGAAAGTCGGGATAGAAGGAACATACTTAAAGATCATAAAAGCCATTTATGAAAAGCCCACAGCTAACATCATCCTCAACGGGGAAAAACTGAGAGCTTTTTCCCTGAGATCAGGAACATGACAGGGATGCCCACTCTCACTGCTGTTGTTTAACATAGTGCTGGAAGTTCTAGCATCAGCAATCAGACAACAAAAGGAAATCAAAGGCATCAAAATTGGCAAAGATGAAGTCAAGCTTTCGCTTTTTGCAGATGACATGATATTATACATGGAAAATCCGATAGACTCCACCAAAAGTCTGCTAGAACTGATACATGGATTCAGCAAAGTTGCAGGATACAAAATCAATGTACAGAAATCAGTTGCATTCTTATACACTAACAATGAAGCAACAGACAGACAAATAAAGAAACTGATCCCATTCACAATTGCACCAAGAAGCATAAAATACCTAGGAATAAATCTAACCAAAGATGTAAAGGATCTGTATGCTGAAAACTATAGAAAGCTTATGAAGGTAATTGAAGAAGATTTAAAGAAATGGAAAGACATTCCCTGCTCATGGATTGGAAGAATAAATATTGTCAAAATGTCAATACTACCCAAAGCTATCTACACATTCAATGCAATCCCAATCAAAATTGCACCAGCATTCTTCCCAAAACTAGAACAAGCAATCCTAAAATTCATATGGAACCACAAAAGGCCCCGAATAGCCAAAGTAATTTTGAAGAAGAAGACCAAAGCAGGAGGCATCACAATCCCAGACTTTAGCCTCTACTACAAAGCTGTCATCATCAAGACAGCATGGTATTGGCACAAAAACAGACACATAGACCAATGGAATAGAATAGAAACCCCAGAACTAGACCCACAAACGTATGGCCAACTCATCTTTGACAAAGCAGGAAAGAACATCCAATGGAAAAAGACAGTCTCTTTAACAAATGGTGCTGGGAGAACTGGACAGCAACATGCAGAAGGTTGAAACTAGACCACTTTCTCACACCATTCACAAAAATAAACTCAAAATGGATAAAGGACCTGAATGTGAGACAGGAAACCATCAAAACCTTAGAGGAGAAAGCAGGAAAAGACCTCTCTGACCTCAGCCGTAGCAATCTCTTACTCGACACATCCCCAAAGGCAAGGGAATTAAAAGCAAAAGTGAATTACTGGGACCTTATGAAGATAAAAAGCTTCTGCACAGCAAAGGAAACAACCAACAAAACTAAAAGGCAACCAACGGAATGGGAAAAGATATTTGCAAATGACATATCGGACAAAGGGCTAGTCTCCAAAATCTATAAAGAGCTCACCAAACTCCACACCCGAAAAGCAAATAACCCAGTGAAGAAATGGGCAGAAAACACGAATAGACACTTCTCTAAAGAAGACATCCGGATGGCCAACAGGCACATGAAAAGATGTTCAGCGTCGCTCCTTATCAGGGAAATACAAATCAAAACCACACTCAGGTATCACCTCCCTCCAGTCAGAGTGGCCAAAATGAACAAATCAGGAGACTATAGATGCTGGAGAGGATGTGGAGAAACGGGAACCCTCTTGCACTGTTGGTGGGAATGCAAATTGGTGCAGCCGCTCTGGAAAGCAGTGTGGAGGTTCCTCAGAAAATTAAAAATAGACCTACCCTATGACCCAGCAATAGCACTGCTAGGAATTTATCCAAGGGACACAGGAGTACTGATGCATAGGGGCACTTGTACCCCAATGTTCATAGCAGCACTCTCAACAATAGCCAAATTATGGAAAGAGCCTAAATGTCCATCAACTGATGAATGGATAAAGAAATTGTGGTTTATATACACAATGGAATACTACATGGCAATGAGAAAAAATGAAATATGGCCTTTTGTAGCAACGTGGATGGAACTGGAGAGTGTGATGCTAAGTGAAATAAGCCATACAGAGAAAGACAGATACCATATGGTTTCACTCTTATGTGGATCCTGAGAAACTTAACAGGAACCCATGGGGGAGGGGAAGGAAAAAAAAAAAAAAAGAAAAAAAAAAAAAAAAAAAAAAAAAAAAAAAAAAAAAAAAAAAAAAATGGGGGGTGGGAGGGAGGAGAGGGTGGGTGATGGGTATTGAGGAGGGCACCTTTTGGGATGAGCACTGGGTGTTATATGGAAACCAATTTGACAATAAGTTTCATATATAAAAAAAAAAAATTAAACACCGGAAGTTCAGGGATTTTCCACACACTATTTTGAGAAGCAGAAAAAATGCAGCATGTTAAATTGCAGTAAAATACAAATAAGATTTAAAAAGTGTATATAGTGTATAAAAAATGTTTGGATAAATTTACCATTAATGTAGCAAGTATCATGTCATTGTAGGTATTACTAGAGTCCTCATTTGTCAGAATACATTATAAATTTGGTAGTGTAATTTTTTTCCTCCTCCTTTGAAGATATCAACTTACCAATGTTTGAAAAGATTCTGAACAGCAATTGTTATGACTTGTAAGTTGCCTTAGACAGCTGATAGTTACTCAAGGTGCCACTTTCTAAGAAAATTAAATAAAGGCATATTCTAAGATTCAGAAAAAAAAAAATTGAAAAAATATATTTTTAGTTTACTACTAATAGTTTATCACATAACAACTTACATAGTCAAAGTTACATTTTTCAAAATAAGGCTATTTTTATGTTAAATTAATTAAATAAAATACACAGCTTTAAAAAATTAATTGGGGTTCTCATAAAAATACATAAATCATTTTGAGATTCATAATTAAGAAAAAAATAGACTTGGTTATAGTAGATAATAAAAATTCAATGGGGCATAATTTTTTATATGACACAAGCATAATTTATGAGCTCATTATTGTTTTTGTGAACACTGTCTTTATAAAATAAAAATAAACAACATATAGAGGCACCTGGGTGGCTCAGTTGGTTAAGCATCCAACTCCTGATTTGGGCTCAGGTCATGATCTCACAGTTTGTGAGTTTGAGCCTGGCATCAGGCTCTGCACTGATGGCATGGAGCCTGCTTGGGATTCTCTCTCTCCCTCTCTCTCTCTCTCTGTGCCTCCCCTGCTCTCACTCCGTCTCTCTCTTTCTCTCTCTCAAAACAAATAAACTTAAAAAAAAATAAACAACATACAGATGGCTTAACATACCCCATGCTTCACCTGTATAAATCAAAATTTAAAACTGGATTTCTTTATATTTTTAAGTTTATTTATTTTTAGAGAAAGACAGGCAGAGCATGTATGAGCTGGGGAGGAGCAGAGAGAGAGGAGAGAGAATCCCAAGCAGGCTCCACACTACCAGCGTGGAACCCAATGTGGGGCTTGATCTCAGGAGCCATGAGATCACGACCTGAGTGAGCTAAAATCAAGAGTCTGACACTTAACTGACTGAGCCAACCATGTGCCCATAAAAAATGTACTTCAAGAACTTTTCAGAAATGTTTAAGTTCCGTGTTGTAAATAATCAAGGAAACATTAAACTGACCAAACCTATAAGCCAGTGTTTTTTTCTGGTCCTCTAGCCAGTATTCTTTTCTTTATGCCACAATTTAGAAGGACGGGTGAGCCTGAAAAATGGAAAGTGTTTTTGTTTGTTTTGTTTTGTTTTCTTGTAAAGCAGTCCGTCACGCATGGCCAGAAATGCATAATATCAGTTTATTTTGAAAAAGGTCAGTGTCTAGTGAGAAGGATACAAGCAATTTTAATGTAGTAATTTGTAATAATTTGGCCTGAAACATTTAAATGATGCAAGACAATTTTATAGTTTAGAAGGTAAGGAAGGAAGCAGGTATCTCATAAGAGAAAGTGCTAATCCTTATAAAGTAATGCTTGTTTACTGATTTGGAAAAAAAAATTACACCAATTTAAGTGACTCTTCTGACTACATCTTAAACGAAACAGTTTGGTTTCTTTTTAACTTCAAATTAATAATTGTGCCCAAATTAATAATTATAATAGCTAAATGAAGTGCTGAATATGTGTGAAGTATTTTAAATGCTTTCTATATATATTTTCACAACCCCTTAACCCAAATCCCTGGAGCCAACATGTTCAGAGTTTTAGATGAGTAATTTAGTGCATTTACCATGTATCATGTTATACTCCACCCTGGGCTGAACAGCACCCATATTCAATCACTTTAGTAATTCTCAGTAAAACATAAAAAAGTCACAATAAGTGGGATCAATAAAGACTAAAAAGAGTCTCAAATCCATTTATGTAAGAGTTGTTTTTTTTTGTTTGTTTTTTTTTTTTTTTTTTTTGCTAAGTGAATTTTGGATTCAACTTAAAGAAAAAAACTGTTAACTTTCAGAACATTGTAGATTTGGGGAGTAACTGTGGATCTGGGTTTTCTCATTTAATCCTCAGTACACACCTATTAGAAAGGTAATATTGTTATCAATTTATATACAAGGAAACTGAAGGTTAACACTGATAAATATCTTACCCAAAATTATAAGGCTAGTATCATAAATACAGAGTATTAGTTTCATCGTGAGCATTCTGTCTATAGCGCCAAGAATGATTTGGAGAATTGCCCATGACCCACCACATTGTTTTCCACAGTAGCTATAACATTTTAAATTCCCACCAGAATGCACAAGGGTTCTGGGTGGCTCAGTCGGCTAAATATCTGACACTTGATTTCCACTAAGGTCATGATCTCGTAGTTCGTGGATTCAAGCATCATGTCAGGCTTCATGCTCTCAGTGGATTCTCTCTCCTTTCCTTGCCCCTCCCCCGTTCTCTCTCTCTCTCAAAATAAATAAACTCAAGAAAAAAAATTATTCCCTCCCCCTCTTTCTTCCCCATTCATGCTCTCTAAAAAAAAATGCACAAGGATTCCAATTTCTCCATATCTTCACCAACATGTGTTTGAAAATGCTCAATTTTTATAATTTCACATTATCCAGAAACCCCAAACTATTTAGCTACCAACTCATTACTGATAACAGTATTTAATTTAATAGTATTTTAATTTTCCGATTACCTTCTTATACATTATTCTGTTCGTCATTTTGTTTTTACTTCTTGAATATTATACCATGTCTATTATGTCAGAATAATGGTAGTAGCTCCTTAAAATTTGAATAAATAAACAAATCTCATTAGAGACCTTACATATTATATGGAAGGGTTAAGTAACTTACCCAGAGTCCCAGGACATACAATTATTATTTTTTTTAATGTTTATTCATTTCTGAGAGACTGAGAGATACTGCGTGCAAGCAGGGGAGGGGCAGAGACAGAGGGAGACACAGAATCCAAAGCAGGTTCCAGGCTCTAGGCTGTCAGCACAGAGCCTGACCCGGGGCCCCAGCCCATGAACCATGAGATCATGACCTGAGCCAAAGTCAGATGCTTACCCAACTGAGCCACCCAGCCACCCCCAGGACTTAATTATTTAATACAAATTGAAGTGGATATATAATACACTTTGGAGTCTCTGGTGCTTTTGAGACTCATGCTTATCGTCACAGAGGAGGAAAGAACACATAAACTGAAATTACTCAGAAAATATGGTATTCTTAACCGACCTACAAATATATACATGATGACTTTTAAGGCCATAAAGCATCATAGAGACTGGCCTACATCTTCAGTCCCTCCTTATACCTCAGATTTGTAGGTTTCTTCAACACTGTTCATGCATATGCCAATCAGAAACTTTTCATTTTCAATTAGGAATGGATAGTTAGCACTCCCTAACAACAACAAAAAAAGGACTATTTACCTATTTTCCGTCAGAGACAGTCAATAAACCAATCAGAATTCACTGAATGCCAGTCTGATCTATGTCCCTAGCATAGAGTCAGGCCAGTTAAATAAGAAAAGACATTAGCTGACATCTGGGACATGGTCAAATACTAATTTGTAGAGTCAACTATCTGCAGACATGTTAATGTAATAGATGATTGAAACTGAAGAATTTTTAGCAAAGTAAAAAAATTATTGAAGGTTTTGGCTTTGTGCACTCTCCTTGCTTAAAATTTTGTAAAAGAGCATGGCAACTGGTGATTATAGAACATTAATTTCTCCTCAGACATGGGTGACAGTCTCAGTTTAACCAAGGCGCCCTTCTTCCAGACCACATAAAATAGGAAAGATCTATTTAATTTCACTCTGCTTTGAGGAGGTTAATGTACACAGATACACTCAGTAAAAAAATCAACCAATAACATTAAGGGACATAAGGGAAAAGGAATGTGTAGACAAATAAAGTAATATATGTAAACCAATATCTCAATAATAAAGTCTGTATTATAGCCCTTCCTAGTATTTGGCTCTAAATATATCTTTACAGAAAAGTTTCATCTGAGCATTTTCATCTGAAAATTTCTATGAAATTTTCCAGAAAGTTAAAATGGAAAAACTGCCAATGCTATTGGTTATTTTTATTTACAGTATAAATAAGTTTCAATACTACTTGATAAGAAAGTAGTA
The DNA here is from genome assembly GCF_014898765.1 of Herpailurus yagouaroundi. Lineage (NCBI taxonomy): Eukaryota > Metazoa > Chordata > Mammalia > Carnivora > Felidae > Herpailurus > Herpailurus yagouaroundi. The sequence continues at coordinate 89,986,958 of NW_024412395.1, forward strand.
TTAATTAAAGTTAGTAATAGTACCTACACTGTAGAGTTATGATGAGACTTTGATAAGCTAAAATTTGTAGAGTTTGGAACACTGTCTAGCTTAAAAGTGTTTGACTAAATGTAACAGTGTTAATGAGACCACATGGCTAGTAACTCTGCAATAGTTGTTGGTCAAAGAGAGTTTGTTGGTGTTAGAAGCAAATCAAATTGAAAACTGTTTTTGAATTACTAATATTCTCTTCCTAAAAGACAATACCACATTTCCTCTGTAGGAAGCTCCAAAAAGATGTATTTTCACTTAAGACAATTGAGGAGTGCTAACTAATTAGTATCACATGACTACTTAATTAGTATTTCACATACTTATAATTAGAAAGTGTTAAATATGGTCTCTACCACAGTGATTTTATAAACCTGGCCTGAGGAATCAGTCAGTCAGTAGGGTGGTATTTGTTTGAGTCTAAAAGCCATACTTGTCAAATGTTTCCAGGAAGAATTTTTAAAAATGCCAACTCCCTTGAATTCATGTGGGAAGGAAAACCAACAAAAATACAGATGCATATACATTACATTTCTTTTTCCTCAGAATTCATCAATTAAATACTGAGGAAGTTCATTTAAAATTTAATTCTCCAAGTTTTCCTTCTTGTATAACTTACCCTGGTGTTTAATTACCCCATATTTGTTGATTATTTTCTCTCCTTTCTATGAACATATTAGCTTGCAACCATAACTATGTTAAATTACCTTAAAAATATAAAAATCAGTGGAGCATACTGTTTTCCTCTTTACACTACATGAAATCCACTTCAAATATATCAGACTATTTTAACGGATTTTGGGAGTATTTTTTTAGCCCAACTCTAACACAGCTCAGGCTGGTTGAACCTGTTGAGTGGAGTACTGGTTGGCATTCTGGACTGTTACAATAAGGTGCATTTGGGATAGATTTAACTTTTTCAGTGTTGATTAATCAATAAATATTTTCAGAAGTGATGAGAAAAATATAAGACTCTTAGCTGGCTAAACTTAGATTTTCATCTCTAACGTTCTTATAATAATATTGCTTCATTTAGAAGATAACTCTGTCAAAATACTTTCTTTGAATTTTCTTCATATTTTCTTTAAATCAGAATTACTAAAACACATTCCATATATTAAAATTCATCTAAAGGGAGTTATTTTTCTTATGCATCCTTTATTTTGTCCTCTCTGACACCATGCTAAACCAATCGATAGAATTTTCCTATACATTTGGTTTGCTGTCCAGAAAGCAAGGTTTTATTTGAGTGGTTGACTCTTGTCAAACTGTCATGTGTACCAATGTTTACAATCATATATCCTTACTACCCTTTTTTTGTTGCTGGCACTTACAATGTGTGTGTATGTGTGCCTATGTGTGTTTACATGTATGTATGGGAGAGAGGGAAGGTGGAGGATTGAAAGGAAGATCATGGGGGAAAGACTACTGTATTCATCCTATATTCTGAATGGAGATAGCAACACTCAAGAAATGTTTGTCAAATTAATACTCCTTTGATTACAAAGCTAGAATTGTGGTATAAACTGCATTTGAAATGTGATAAACCTCTGTTTTTGAGAGAGAGAGAGAGAGAGAGAGAGAGAGAGTGAGAGAGAGCAAGTGCATGAGTGGGGGGAGGGCAGAGGGAGAGAGAAAGAATCCATACTCAGCATGGAGCCAGATTCAGGGCTCAATCCCGCAGGGATAATGAAATGACCTGAAACCAAGAGTTGGACGCTCAACCAACTAAGCCAACCCAGCGACCACGTGATAAACCCAATTAAGGAAGTAAATGATTCTACCCCCCTTCATTTAAATGGGAATTTAATTTATTTAAAATGGTGCTTTTATTAGGGATGTTAATTTTCACTGGATTTTATCAAAGGTGTACATTTATCACTTCTATATTCATTCATTAATTTATTCAATAAATATGTATTGAGGACCTGCTATATATCTCACATACAATAGGGACTGAGGCTATGTTTTGACGCTGAAATATTTAAATACATGCATTAATTTCATCTTAACAGTACCATGCAGATAAACATAATGAAGTAACAGTAATAAGGCTGCCTTCACTACAGGCAAGATCTCGGTTGGAAATCTGATTCTGAAACATGAAGCAGGCACATATTTTTTTTTTAACATTTGTTTAGTTTTGAGAGACAGAGCATGTGCAGGGGAGGGGTAGAGAGAGGGAGACACAGAATCTGAAGCAGGCTCCAGGATCCAAGCTGTCAGCACAGAGCCTGTCATGGGGCTCAAACCCAGGAATCATGAGATCATGACCTTGGCTGAAGTCTGACTGACTGACCACCCAACAGACTGAGCCACTCAGGCGCCCATAGAAGGCACATATTTTTAACCAAGATGAGTAGTCAGTAATACCAGTTAGAACTATTGGTTTTGGGAACATCTGGGTGGTTCAGTCAGGTAAGCATTAACTCTTGATTTTGGCTCAGATCATCATTTCATAGTCATGAGACTGAGCCCTGAGTCAGGCTCTGTGCTGAGTGTGGAGCCTGCTTAAGATTCTCTCCCCACCCCCCTCTCCCCTCTCTCCCCTCTCTCTCCCTCTGTCTCTCTCTCTCCCTCTGCCCTTATCCCTCATTTTCTCTCTCTCTGTCTCTCTCAAAATTTTTTAAAAGTTATACTTTATCATAGTTTTAACGGATTGTAAGTAGCATGATCATGATTTCTATGGTTTATAATTCACAGTGTTTCTTTTTCTGACAAGTATTGAAAAAGGAACTCTTAATAAGCTTTTCAGAAATATAATTAAACAGAGTCATGTTTATAAATGTCTGTTCTGCATGGATTCCTAAACTGGAACTGGACAGAAACATATTCTAAAGAAATGATCTTCTCAAATTCTTTAATTTTGTTCCTATTAAAATTAACAGATTGTACATAAAACCTTTTGTCAGTAATAAAAAAGTCATAAAAACCCTCTGATGAAAGCTAGAATAAGAGAGATGCAGCCAGTTCAGTCACAGTAAAGAGAGAAACATAAGTGGAGTCAATACAAACAATGATAATGGATCATTATTTATACAAGACTTTTCAACTAACAGAATTATCTATTTGTTTTCCTGTGAATAATCCTATGTATTGGGAAGCAGTGTCATGTGTTTTTATATGATAATATACAAAAGGGGAATTAATTTTTTCTTTAACCATGTGCTATAAAGGATAAAAATTGTGAACTCAAAAAATAACGAAACATTATTTCAACTGAAGTGGAATTGGATCAAAATTTGTTAATGTTATCCAATGCTACATTAAATACAGGCTATCAAGAACAAGTACAAGAACTGACACATTTCTTAGGGATCATTTGGGATAAGATTGCTGGCACATAATGCCATAAACAAATTACATGCATATGAAATAGCACAGACTTTGTAATATGATAGATTTAGGCTTGCAATTTATTACTTTACTGATCTTGGACAAGTTATTAAAAATCTCTGCATCAAACCTCTATGAAATGCATAGGGTTTTACCTGCTTTAGTAGATGTGGAATTTTTACCTAATAGAGATCATCTACTTAAAGAATTTGGACTGGATTTAACTTAGTGTTATATAGTCAAGTTCCTTTCTTTTACCTTGCCATTCTTTTCTAAAAAGTATAGGAGTTTATGAACAGTTTTACTTATTTTCAAGGTTTATTTATTTTGAAAGAAAGAGTGGAGGGGAGGGGTACAGAGACAGACAGAGAGAGAGAATCCCAGGCAGACTGTGCATTGTCAGCACAGAGCCCTATGTAGGGCTGGAACACCCCAAACATGAGATCATGGTCTGAGCTGAAGTCAGCCACTTAACTGAGCCACCTGGACACCCTTAATTTTTTTTTAATGTTTACTTATTTATTTAGAGAAAGAGAGAGAGAGTGTTCATGAGTGTGTGCAAGTGGGGAAAGGGCAGAAAGAGGGAGAGAGAGAATCCCAAGCAGGCTCTGCACTGTCAGCACAGAACCCAACGTGGGGCTCAAACTCAGGAACCATGAGATCATGACCTGAGCCAAAATCAAGAGTCTGACCCTATACCAACTGAGCCATGCAGTTGCCCCTTGAATAGTATTACTTTTTAAATGAAATTTAAACAATTAGATGTAAAATTAAATCACATTGTACCAATTAGAGTCATACACTTCTTTAAATTGACCTTCAGAGGATAATATATATTACTGTAAGCAGTATTTCCTGAAAAGCAACTACTTGATCAAAGGATTTAATATTTGCTTATTTTATTTTATGTGATTTCTTTTTTCTTAGGATTTATATTCCCCTTATTTAAGGAATATTTATGAAGCTTAGAACCAAAAAAATAACTGATTAATGATCAGTTTCTTGCATATGCCTGGAACATTTCTGTTGTAGAATTTTCATTCACTGCTCCTCTTCCTGGACTGTGCTTCCCTCTCGCACTTACAAAGCTAATTCCTTCTCTTGGTTTAGGTTTTTATTCCAAATCCATTTTCCCAGTGAAGACTTTCATGTATCACTTTATCTAAAATTTCAGTCCATATCCTCTCTCATTGGTTTTTCTCCTTAGAACATATTAGTATAACATATAAAATCTTACTTGTCTTGGTGGAAGATTTCATAGAAAGAATTAAACATAAAGGAGAGATAAATTGTGAAATGCCTAAAAATGCCCAAGACAAGAGATTATATTGGAATAGTATATAATTGAGATTTAGAACCCAAGGAAGAGAATTACAATGTTAAGAAAGAAACTTCACTCGTCTTGAAATGCAACATAAGAAAGATAGATTTAGTATGAAGTTTTTGAGGATGTTAACGGATGTTTGGAGGCAGTGAGAATTCAAAACACTAAGAAGATGAGCTTTACTGCCTACTGAACTTTTAATTTTTTTTTAACGTTTTATTTTATTTTTGAGACAGAGAGAGACAGAGCATGAACAGGGGAGGGGCAGAGAGAGAGACACACACAGAATCCAAAACAGGCTCCAGGCTCTGAGCTGTCAGCACAGAGCCTGACGCGGGGCTTGAACTCACGGACCGTGAGATCATGACCTGAGCTGAAGTCGGACGCTTAACCGACTGAGCCACCCAGGCACCCCGCCTATTGAACTTTTAAGGGAGGGAGATAGATACCTTAAAAGAAAAACTGACGGGGTGCCTGGGTGGCTCAGTCGGTTAAGCATCCAACTTCTGCTCAGGTCATGATCTCGTGGTTTGTGACTTAGAGCCCCATGTCGGGCTCTGTGCTGACTGCTCAGAGCCTAGAGCCTGCTTCAGATTCTGTGCCTGTCTCTCTTTCTGCCCCTTCCCCATTCATGCTCTGTCTCCCTCTCTCTCTCAAGAATAAGTAAACTTAAAAAAATTAAAAAGACAAACTGACAAAATATGCCAAGAGCAACCACATCACTTTGAACAATACTGTAACACTTCTGGCATTAAATAGATAACTGCTCATATAAAGGGGAAAAATGTACCTATCCTTCTTATTTCATAATTTAGATGAAAAATACCTTTATTTATAAATACATAGCTTAAATATATTTATTCTCTCTGATCCTATTATACATCAGAAAACTTTGCAAATAAAGTTTCAAAATAATTTTGAACACAGAAAAAATATTCCTGATTAATTCCTATGTATTTTCTTAGGTTAAATTTAGGTCTACATGTATATCAGAATATACAAGAAACATTTTAGATCCTTTTCATTTTCTCAACTGTGATAGGATCTGTGCTATATTGGAGATTTCCTGATCCCATAATTTCTTTACATAAAAATTCATAAACCCTTCTATGGAAATAAAATTGTTGCCACAGACATTTGAAATGTCCAACTCAGATGAACTCTGTGTAACTGAATTTTCTGTAATGAAACATTCTTCTAATTTAACGGCAATACAGACTACATACCCAGACATGAATCATAACCATTTTTAAATGCATATTACTTTTTTTTATCTCAGTGTATACATGCTATTTATTTGATATCAAAAGAAATTAAGTTACCAAGTCATAATGAAAATGGCTACTTTGATTATATGTCTAGGTAAATTTTAATATAATGTTTGTTCTGCTACTTTAGAGAAAACAGTATCTTATGATATTTCTCCAACATTCTATACTAAGTACTTTTGTTGGTTTACTTTTAAGGATACAAAACAGATACTAGAGGTTCAGAGACTGCATGCTAGTATTAAAACTGTGTGGGTTAAAATTCTGACCTTCTCACTTACTAGTGGTGCAATGGACTGAATTGTGCCCCCCATCCCCAAACCTATATATTAAGGCCCTAATCCCCAAAGTGATTTTATTTAGGGACAGAGCCTATCAGAAGTATAAGAAAGTGACATTAAATGAGGTCATAGGGTGGGGCTTTCCTCCCACAGGATTTGTGTCCTTATAAGAAGCAGCAGTAGAGAGCTTGCACTCGCTCTTTCTCTCTCTCTCTCTCTCTCTCTCTCTCTCTCTCTCTCTCTCTCTCACCACATGCACACGTACCCTCAAGCACTCTCCTTCTCTTTCATCAGGTCCAAACCAAAGTCTGTCACTTGCTTCTTACTTTCAACCTATTTTTTTTTCTCCTTATGTGATCCTTCTTTCAATGACTAACATCTCCACCCACTGTTTTCCAAATCAACAAAGTGATGGTCATCCTTGACTCTTCTCCCAACTTCCCCAATCTAATTACTCATTATGTGCTATAAATTCTACACCTTAAACATATCATTTACTTCTTTATTCTAAGATGCTTGTACTACTGCAGCTTTCATGAGTATCTCTGCTTCTCAATCTTAACTTCCACTCAACCCTCAAGTATCCATTTAAGCACTATTTCTGCAAAAAAAGCTTTCACTGGAGAGGGAATGAACACACACACGGGCACACACACACACACACACACACACACACATGCACACACACTGATGGGCAGATGCTCCTGTGAATAATATTTTACATAGGCCCTTGTGCTGCAGAACACTTGACTTACTCAGTGACAATATCAGCCTTCCCTGAAAACTGACTGCATCTTCCTGATCACTGTGTCCTTAGTAATTAACTCAGAGCCAGGCATATAGTTGACATTTTATAATATAATATAGTATGCATAATATTGAATGATTTAACAAAACCTCCTTGCAGAGGAGAGTTGGGGCATAAATGGTAGGTAGATCCATGTTTTATTTAGGAAGGCTTAGTGGTAAACAGTTGTCTTAGATGTTAGTAGACATTTAATAGGAACTTGTTTTAATTGCATGCGTGTAATGAGAACAGTTCTAAAAGTAGATTTTATTTGAAAAATTAGATTTTATCTAGAAGAGCAGTTTAAAGATATTAGAATAATGGAAAAGCCCTCTTACATCATCCCAAAGACTAATATAGGACCTACATAATTGAAAATGTTTATAGTTTCCTATGCAATCAATAGGATTAAGAGGCTAGAGTAACTGTATGAAAACTACAAATATAAATGTACTCATTCAATTTCTGAAGTAAAAATAATTTTATGGAACAAATAGTTAAGATTTCCTTAAAGTACGGTGATGGACATAATTACTAGACTCCAAGTCTGTGGTATGGTAACTCTGTAACCACATTTAGTAAAGTCTACAGGCTATTTAATTGTGTTTCATTTTGAGTTTTAGCTATATTCCTCAGGATTTCAAATAAGGTTTCTAGCCAAAAGGCCATGAGAGCAGCCCATCAACAAACAGAGAATTCAGTTTGTTGGGAGTTTTTATTATGAATGAAGGTTGAATTTTGTCAAATGCTTTTTCTGCATCTATTGAGATGGACATACAGGTTTTTTATCCTTCATTTTGTTAATGTAATCTATGCTGTTGATTAACTTGCGTATGTTGAACCATCCTTGCTTCCCTTGAATAAACTCCACTATATCATGGTAATTTAATTTAAAGGGCCATAATCCCTTCATGTATTGTTGAATGTGGTTTTAATCTCTTGTTGAGGATTTTTGTGTCTACGTTTATCAGGGATATTGACCTGTAATTTTCTTTTCTTGTAGGATCCTTGTCTGGTTTTGGTAACAGTTATACTGGCCCTGTAAAATGAGTTTGGGAGTGTTCCTTCCTCTTGAATTTTCTGGAAGAGTTTGGGAAGGATTGGTACAGATGTCAACTTATGCAGAGTTTATATGTTACACTCTTAAGGTAGATTTATTTTATTACGCTGAGGTCTGTTCCCTCTATACTCAGTTTGGCACTGATCTGCACTGACGGTCTGTGACAAGTGAGGGACCCAGCAATGGGGCAATATTGTGCCTTCTGGGGGAGGGAGATTTTGGGGAAGCTTCTGAATTGGGAGGTGGCCATTGTAGCTGCCACCAAAACAGACACAATCCTGTGTTTAGGTTCTACCTTAAGTGGTCTAAAACAGTATCCTTGGGGTGCCTGGGTCGCTTAGTCAGTTGAGCGTCCAACTCTTGGTTTCAGCTCAGGTCATGATGTCGCAGTTCATGAGTTGAAGCCTGGCATCAGGCTCTGCACTGACAGTGTGGAACGTACTTGGGAGTCTCTGTTTCCCTCTCTCTGCCCCTCCTCACCTCTCTTACAAAAATAAATAAACATTTTAAAATAAAAAGTATTCTTGCTTCTGGTATGTGATAAAGCTCCCCAGCTGGAGGTCCACACTTTGTGTTGTGAACTTGCAGTAGACCTTGAAGGATGACTGAGCTGCCCTAAATCTCCATGGGAAGTGTGATGACACCATCCAACTCTTCATGGACAAGCTAGGCCTGGACATTCCCTTCTACAACACGTAGCAGGGCTCCATCTTCTCTCTGGGAACTCCCCAGTGTGTGAGTGAAGGAGGCAGGCACCATCAGAAGTTGTGCAGAGCAGAGGGGAAGTTCTGCTTGCAGAGAGCACTTAACCCATCTCACAACAACTCCCACTTAACTCAGCCCCAGTCTTGAGTCTTGGGGGCTGGTCTGGCAGCATCTGTGCCAAATGCATGAAATCAACATAACATAATCTCATCTGATGAAGAACAAAAATTGGCAATTTGCAGATAGCCAGAACTCTTTCTTATTCAGGGGCAACTGACACCATGAAAACTAAATTTGCCCTCCCAAGGTCTACTGAGAATTCTTCAGGGTAACATTTCTACTATGACATTTTAAGCCTTTTTTTTTTTTTTGTCTTTGTGGAAAACGCTCTTTCACTGCTGTGGTTGTCTGCCCACAGTCAAGTATGGACTTGACTGTTGAAGACATCGCTCACCTATCCAGCTTCTACATAAAGAGACAACTGTGACACCTTTTTGTGAGAAGGGAACTCAGGTTATTTCAGACCTGGCCAGCTAAGAGGAAGCATATGGCATCATCACTCATCAGGGAAATGAAAATCAAAATCGCAATATCACTTTACATTGGGGCACTCAGGTGGCTCAGTCGGTTGAGCATCCCACTTCATCTCCAGTCATGATCTCGCGTTCATGGGTTCTAGCCCCACACCCGGCTCTGTGCTGATACAGCTCAGAACCTGGAGCCTGCTTTGGTTTCTGCGTCTCCCTCTTTCTCTGCCCTTCCCCTGCTCATACTCTATCTCTCAAAAAATAAAATAAAATGTTAAGATATCATTTTACATCTTAGAATGATTATCATTAAAAAGGAAAGAGAGAACAGATATTGCTGACAATGTAGAGAAAAGAGATACCTTGTGGACTGTTGGTAGGAAAATAAATTGGTGTAGCCTGTATGAAAAACAAGAAGAAGATTCCTCACAATATTAAAAATAGAACTACCATATGGTCCAACAATCCTACCTCTGGCTATATATCCTAAGGAAATGAAAACAGATTATTGAAGAATATCCACATTCCCATGTTAAGTGCAGCAGCATTCCCAATAGCCAAGATATGAAAATAACCTAAATGCCAATCAATGGATGAATGGATAAAGAAAATGTGGTGCATATGTTACACAATATCATTCAGCCATGAGAAAGAAGGGGATCCTGCCATTTACAACAACATGGATAGACCATGAAGGCATTATGCTAAGTGAAATAAGCCAGACAAAGACAATATGCATGGTGTTGCCTATATGTAGTCTTTATTAAAATATTTTTTTTAATGTTTATTCACTTTTTGAGAGAGAGAGACAGAGTGTGAGCAGGGCAGGGGCAGACAGAGAGTGAGACACAGAATCTGAAGCAGGCTCCAGGTTCCAAGCTGTCAGCACAGGCCCGATGCGGGGCTTGAGTTCACGAACCGAGAGATCATGACCTGAGCAGAAGTCGGACACTTAACCGAATGTACCACCTTGGCACCCCGCCTATATGTAGAATTTATTTTTAAAACATCAGATTCTAAGAAATAGAGAGTAGAAAAATTGTTGCAAGAGGCTGGAGGGTGAGAGAAACAGAAGTTGATAAAAGTGTACACACTTTTAAATAAGTAAGGTCTGAGGGCCTCATGTGACAATAGTTGATAAGATTGTATGGTATGGCTGAAATCTGCCAAGAGAGTAAAACTTAAATGTTCTCACATATGCACAAGAATGACAAATATGTGAGGTGATGGATGTTTTAACTAGATTGGGAGAATCTTTTCGCAATATATACATATATGAAATCACCATGATGTATGCTTTAAATATCTTATTATTTTATATATCAATTATACTTCAGTAAAACTGACTAAATAGAGAGAGCATACCTGAATATAATAGAATGGTTTCATATCATTAGTCAAAGCTTTTGTTTCGACATCACTTTCAGCAATGTTGTCAATAAGTCAGCAAAATAAAAATTTATATCATTAAAAAGCTTCAGTTAAGATATGAAATATACCAAAATCACTGTTTTCATTATTTTTATTTTTTAATAAGTTTATTTATTTATTGTGAGAGAGCATGAGAAGGTAAGGGGCAGAGAGGGAGGGAAAGAGAGAATCCCAAACAGGCTCTGTGCTCAGTGCAGAGCCAGACATGGGACTCGATCTCACAAATGTGAGATTATGACCTGAGCCGAAATCAAGAGTCAGACCCTCAACCGACTGAGCCACTCAGGCGCCCGTTTTCATTATTTTTAAATCTCAGGACTAATATCTTTAAGATGAATATAATTGAATCTGGAGACAAAATGTTTTTGTTGAAATGTGTACAGTTGACCTCACCTTCAGATTACAGTTTGGAGTCAGATTGAAATAAACTCTTTCATGTTCTTAATATCTTTGTCAGGTATTCTTAAATGGGTAAAATTGTAATATCTGAAAGAACCAACTAATATTTCACCAGTGTTGTTTTCTGGAAGAAGAATGCCTCTTTCTCCTAAGAACCCTGCTGTTTGTTATCTTTAAGACTTGATGGACTCTGTCTTTAAACTCAGAGGATTTTTTTTTTCTATCGAAAGCATCAGAATTCCTTAAATGATCCTTATGCTGTCATTCATTTGGATGCAAGATTATGATAAAAGAAATTCAGAGAATTTAGATTTCTTTTGGAGTCTGTAGGTTAATCCATTTGTTATACAAAAGGTAAGACTAAATTTGATTGACACTGAGGATTTTCCTTAAATCACAGAGCCAATGTGAAGACAGGGCTGAGACTAAAATTGAGGTTTTCTGATCCAAGAGCAATCTTTCAATCACATAAACCTTTTAATTCTTAATCCTTCCAATTAGATACATGACACATTTTATCTGGTACCAACAGATAATAGATTGTTTAAGTTAAATGTTCCAATTAACACAGCATTTTTGTAAATTATAAGAAACATTCTTTTAAAGCTTTAAAATAATGTTATTCAATAGATCTCTCTGTGATAATTCAAATGTTTTATTTATGTGCTGCCTAGTATAGTCACAAAACCTGTGGCTAGTGACAATTGAATTATGTCTAATGCAACTAAGAAACTAAATTTTTAGTTTTATCTAATTTTAACTAAATTAAACTTAAATAATTACATGTGGTTAGTGGCTACTCTGTTGGTCAGCACAGTTTTAAAATATAATTACAGACATAGACTAAATTGTCTTATATAGTTGCTGTACTTATGTACATTATTGTAAGATTGCTAATTGATATTTATAGTAATAACATGATATTTAGGAATATAGTCTTTTTTGCATAAGTCCATATGCTCATATCCCAATGGCTGTCTAGAGACCTACATAACTATGTATACAAAACTTAATGCAAGTAATAGTTCTTCCATGCACTTGCATGGAAGAATACTAAGAGAATTAATTAATTGAACTTGCCATTTTGCTTGTTTCAGGAATGTTGTTGAGAATGTTGTTTATAGTTTCACCTTTATAAAAATCCATGAAATAAATTTTTCATAGGACTTCGTCCAAGAAAAGGCATGAAATGAATAATTTATTGTATATCTCTCCTTTCTTTCTGACTTCTAGGAAGCTTAACACAAATTTGTAGCCCATCCTTTAAAAGTGAGTAGTCATTGATAGTAAATTTGCCATTGGCTTTGAATTAGGTTTTCCTATTCCTTTTTTCACCTGACTTACTTTATCTATTTATTCCTCAGTGTGTGTGTGTGTGTGTGTGTGTGTGTGTGTGTGTGTATTGTGATGTTTCATAAAAGATATACAAGTGGCCAGTAAGTATATAGAGATTTCTAAATTTCATTAATAATTATGAAAATATATTTTAAAACCACAATGATATATCACTGCATATCCACAAAATGGTGGATATTAAATAAACATACCCCCCGACATAAAAGAAACAAATAAAAACAACAACAACAACAACAAAACCTGATGATATCAGGGGTTGGACAAAATGTACAATAAGAATAACTGGAATTTCTGTGCACTGTTGGTAGAAGTGTAAATTTGTATCACCACTTTGGAAAAGTCTTTAACAAAGACATTTTCCTACTAAAGATGAGCAAACCTGTAACTCAGGAATTCTACTCTGACATCTAATCCCAATAGAAATGCCACATATGTGCACCAAAAAGCATATGCAAAATGTTCATTGCTCTACTCGTGTTTGTATTGGCCACCATTCCATGTTCAGCAACAGTACAATCAATCCATAAATTACGACGTAGTCACATAAACGAGGCTATACACCAAGGGAAATTACTGAAATAACTATTGAATCTCACAAACATACTGTTGACTGAATTAATCCAAAAACAAAAGAATACATATTTTATGAATCCATATTTTGTCCAAACAAGCAAAATTAACATTTGGTGTTAAAGTCAGGTTATGGTTACTTTGGAGGAAAAGAGGAGTGTGGTGGTGGGTGCAAGACAAGTAAGACTTTGCAGTATTTGTATATTTTGTTTACCTGATTTGGGAGGTGATTAGACAGTGTGCCTAGTTTGTGGAAATTCACAGAGATGAATACTTAGGATTTGAACTATCTTCTATTTGTATGTGATATGTGAAATCAATAATCACATTTACCCTAAGCATTCTATAAGATATATATATATATATATATACGCATATATACGTATATACGTATATATATATACATATACATATGTATATATACGTATATATACGTATATATATATATATATACACATATATATAAGTG
>NW_024412395.1:90000600-90013189 GCF_014898765.1 Herpailurus yagouaroundi
TATATATATATATATATATATATATACGCATATATACGTATATATACGTATATATATATGTATATGTATATGTATATGTATATATATATACGTATATATACGTATATATGCGTGTATATATATATATATATATATATATCTTATAGAATGCTTAGGGTAAATGTGATTATATATACATATATATTATATGTATACATATATACACGTATATATATGTCACATTCCAAATATCCATCAGGAGAAAGTGAGGAAATAAATATATACGTGGAAAAAAAATTACTGAGAAAAGATAAAGGATGAAAAGCCTAAGGTAATTATTTTAGTGAGGACTAAAATTGTCATTTTTTCATCATATAAGCTCTCTGTAGTGTAAGGTGCACTTTTTACAAAATGTAAAAAGTGAGTTATGATTTCTTAATATTTTTAACAAAGCCTGTACTATTCTAAATAGTATGGATAGGACTAAGAACATGAGGAATAATAATTTCTGAAATTCAGCTCACAGAACATTAGTTGCTTTTTTTTTTATATAGTAGGGTTTTGTTCTGTTTTTTTTACTTTTTATATATAGCAGTTTTTTTGTTTTTGTTTTTGTTTTTTACCTTGAAGGTTATAAAGGAAAACAAGCTTTAGAAGTATTACCTATCTGCATGCTGTGAAGTCACTAATAAGGACGATACTTTGTTACTTAAATTCCTGTGAAGGAAATCCTTATTAGTAATTTGATATGGCATACTTTGCATATATTATAACTACCTAACATTTAAAACCTCTATACTGATTTTTTACTTTTCCTTTGGCTATTTGCCTACTTTTCTTAAATTGATTTATTAATGTCCAAGGTTGCTTTGCAGTTTTATCCTTTTAGCAATAATAGATGCAATATATCACAAAAACAAATTTTTAAGAGAACATCATTAGAGTGATGTAGCACTAGTAATAAACCCCTTCACACTTGGATGAACTTAAATCAGTTTCTCTTTATTGATTTTTGGTCATAACATAATTTTAAAGTTCAACTCAGTTAATAAAAAAAGATTTGCTCTGGTGTTATGGTCAAAATACTTGTGTTGTAAGTTTCCACTTCATTTGTGGAAGACTGTTACAGTTGTATCATATATAGATCTCAAATAGATAAAGCAATGAGAATATTATTTTATGATAATCTTTATGTATAATATCTTTTCCTCCTTTTTATTGATGTGAATTATTCAACTCATCCTTTTCACAACAGAATCCAAGGACTCCATAAGTAAAAGTTTATTACCTATTACCTCAGATTTTGTGTATATGTGTGTGTGTTTGTGTGCGTGAGATGTAAAAATTCAGTATTTATAAGATGTACCAATAGTGAATTTGTTTATATTATTCATTTTATGCATGAGAACATTTTCATTAATTTACTATTAATGTAATAATTTTCTTTAGAATGATGTATGTTATTTCTTCATGTACTATTGCCAATCCTATAAGGAGAGTGGGTTGATTTTTTATCTTCCAATGCATTCATTAAACTAGTCTTAAAAAACAATTGATCTAATTGTTTTTAACGTTATGAATCAAAGAAGCCATGAAAGATTTATCCCTTCAGGAGAGTTAGTATCTCCATTCAGAATTAGGTATTTGAATGAATGTAAAAAGGTGAAAAGTAGGTTGTATAGGAACTCAAATAAGGCTGTTAAACTTCTATTTATTGCCATTCTTCCTATGAAGCTGTCTCTACCATAATGGTTCTCATTTTTCCTTATTGTAATATAACAGATTGCACGTACTATATGATTTTCTGGGCTCACTCAGATATGATCCACAACATTTATAAAATTCTCAGCTATCAAAAAGTCCTATCATTTAGTTTTTTACACAAGTAAACCAATCAAAATGCACGAAAGCAAGAGTTCACACTATTATAACCTTATACCTCCTCTACGTTTTAAAAAGTAACCACAGATTTCTCTCTTTTACTTTTAAACATGCCATGCAACACTCCTCTCCTGTATATGTCAAGACACTGCATATCGAAGCATCTGTTCCATAGCACAATGAACACACACTAAAGAGATAGGTAACATCAGACAATTAGCAATCAATGGCTTGAGGAAAATTAAAGCATAGTTGTATTCTTACTTTGGATGATAGAATATAATTTGCACTGACTCTTGACTTTGACAGAAAGAAAGGCAATGGATGCTAGCTCTATTATGCAACAGCCTGAGAAGGACAAGATCTATATTTTAATTTATCCAAAGACAAAGGAGCCCTCTCTGGAGTTGAGAGAGCCAAACTCAAAATATACATCTCTAACATCTGTCACCACTCATCAAAGCTCCTTGACATCCTTGCAAGGCCAATTGTTATCTAACCTTTAAACTCAGCTTAAATGTGTTCACTCATTCAACAAATATTTATTGAGTCAGGTATCCCGTATTAGGAATACAGGAGGAAAATAAGACAGAGAACTCCATCCTCAAATAAAAGAGCAGGCAATTTAATTTGAATCAAAATGTGGATAATATGATGGTATTGTAAAACATGTCTATAGAGGGTGGCCAGGGAAATTCTAAGCAGACAACACACATCCGAGTATAAATTTCCGAAGGAAAAAGAAGGAACTATTCCAATTCTCACAGTGACAACCATGTTGCTATCAACACATCAATTAGGTTTGGGAGTAGTTTAACAGAGCCATTAAAAAATGGGCTTCAGCGGGTACCTGGTTGGCTCAGTGGGTTAAATATCCAACTCCTGGTTCCGCTCAGGTCATGATCTCCTTGTTCTTGAGATTGAACCCTGCGTTGGGGGCCATGCTAACAGCGTGGAGCCTGCTTGGGAGTCTCTCCCTCTCTCTCTCTGCCCCTCCCCCACCCATGACTGCACCTGTACCCACTCTTGCTCTCTCTCAAAAATAAAACTAAAAAATAAAACGCAAGCTTCAGAATCATAAAGAACTACTTTTAAATTTAAGACACTTGTCATGTTGCTGAGCCTAGATAATTTTCTTAATATACTTACACTTCCATATCTTAGTCTATAAAATGATACTACTAGTGTTTTTGTGAAGACTGAATGAGACAATATGCATAAGGCACTTAGGTCCTAGAATATAATAAATGCTCAAGAAAAGTAGACTCCATTTGATGCATTTATAACCTAAGACAGAATTTTGAGCCAATATGCATCATGACTACACATACAAAAAGATTAAGATCTCTTTGTACATGGGCTAAGAAAAAATTTATAACTCAATTTACTGAATGCTTAATTATATCAGTTTGCCTCTGTGACATCATGTGACATGATTATTATCAAAATTAATATTAGAGAAATCAAAGAGTTGTTTGCTGTGATCTCAAACTGCATTGCTAAGAACTGCTTTACAAATATTGGCATAAAACCTTTTTTTTTAAGTTATATATAATTACAGGACTTACTTTGAGTTTCAGTTGGTAAGTATTTCATTTTTGCATGTCTTTAATTAATAACATCTGAAGCACAAATTAAACTTTTCTATTGGGAGGGCTTATCCAGAAAATCAGAGGCAATTCAATCCTCCATAATATATGAAAAAAAAATTGTAAACAATATCCTAACTCTGGCCTTCAAAGAGTAAAATACCCTGGCTACAGCATTCATCGTTTTGTTTTGTACGTTTGCTTATTCATTTATAAGGACACTGAGGTAGTAAGCCAGTAAGAATATAGAGGGCAAAGTCAGGCCATATTCTGAAGAGATTTAAGTCTGTGGAAGAACATCTCAAATTAATACCACGTGAACCTGGAGTTAGTCAACCAGCTAATTACCTTCAACAATGTTCATCATTATTCTAAATACTGCCATCCATTTTAGTTAAATAAGGAATTTCACATGGGCAAGAGGGAATATACACTACTCCTATCTCGCTCAAGGTTGCCAGCCATCTGGCACAGTATGCCAATGGCTCATGCTGGCATAAGTTAGTATTACAGTATTTACCCTGGTAATCTAGGCTTAGTGGCGTCCAAGAGATGAGAGATCCACACAAATCTCTCAATTTACACACAATATGTAAAATTCCCCCAAACAGCCATGTTTATCATTTTTAAAACCATGACACCTTTTTTTAAAGTTCATCATATCTCCATGAACTTTTATTCTGCAATGTTGTATATCACTTTTTTTAGCTACTCAAAAGTAACAATTTAAAACAGTCACACACATGTTCTCCCCATGGAGTGAAAAAAGCACACCGTGTGATTCCTGCCAGAACCCATTCCTTTTTGTGATATCAAAATGTTATAAAATAGTATTATTTTATGATTTTAAGGAAGAAAGGGAGATTTAGTACAATCACAAAATCATGAAGTGTCAGAGTTTAGAGACTGTATAACCCAACACTCGAAAGTTAAAAACAAAAAGAATGAGACTCAAAGAAATTAGGACTTTAAACAGTCAGTGTTGAGCTGAGACTATTTCTTATTTTGTCCTCTAACCATTATTATATTTCTGAGAAGTATATACATATAAACTACACCTGGTGGGCTAAGGTTTTCATGAAACCTTCCCATAGCAATCAATAAAGAGGTGAATGTCACCTTCATACTGTAATTCTGATGCACACATGTTCACACAATAAGACTGCTGGACAAGCATGTCAAAAAGATCTAAATTATAGCATTCTTCAATATTCCTCAATAGATATTCTTCAATAAAATCAAGAATATTTCTTAAGCAAGTCCTTCTGCTTGAGATTAAGATACATTTTGATCCCAAACAGCTCACTTTTGATCACCTTTATCCACTTTTGTTGGTTAAATTTCTAACAGCAATGTTTGAGGGGAAAAGTTAACAATTTAATTAAATTATTCATACTAGCCCTGCCTGCAGCATTCTTCCACTACTTACTGAGCTTCCCTAGAAGCTATTAAGAGCCAACGGGCACTTATATCACATATCTCCTTTGTCCTTGTCTCCCATTCCTGAAAGTATGTATCCTTCACAGCTATACCTTAGTGTAAATTGGGTGTGTATCTAAACTGATAATATGAAACATTCTTAGGAACAAAATAGAAGCCAGTAGAAAGCCTCTAGTTGTGTCAGTGAGGATAGCCTTGTATTAAAAATTTTTTAAATGTGTATTCATTTTTGAGAGAGAGAGAGAGAGAGAGAGAGAGAGAGACAGAGCATAAGTGGGGGAGGGACACAGAGAGAGGGAGACACAGAATCTGAAGCAGTCTCCAGGCTCAGAGCTGTCAGCACAGAGCCTGACGTGGTGCTCGAACCCACGAGCCACAGGATCATGACCTGAACTAAAGTCAGATGTTCAACCAGCTAAGTCACCCAGGCGCACCGAGAATAGCCTTTTATTATAAAGTGATCGTTTTATAACTTCAAAAATAAACTTTTATTTTTATACAATATTTAATTCAGGAATGAAAAATATATTTTTTATCCACTTGCAAAAAAACAAAATGGATTTTTTCATCAGCATTGAGAGGTGAAGGAACCTTCCATAACAAAAGAAGAAAATTTATTTCAGCTATTACACTACCTTAAGAAAATCGTGTTAATTTTGGATAATAAATCACTTTTGTAACATTTCAAAGAATAAGAAACTTGCTTATCAAAACAGAATTTAGTCACCGCAATGTAAAGTCCTCAAACAATGAGAACTACGGTAAAATATTTTTCTCCTTTTATAACTGGATCAGTATTTTTGAGTATATAAATACATACATTCACTGAGTCCTTTTTGCCTACTATATTTCATATTTGCTAAAAATTCTTCAATGTCACAGGAGGCTGGAAGACAAATTAAGTCTAAACAACACACTGCCAAGTAGACACAAACATACACAAAGAAAAACTTTTTGAACACCATTCTGAATATCTAGCAATGGTTTGCTCTAGTTATAAACACTAGAGATTTGGCTCTGTTCAGTTAACCCAGAGATACTTCAGCAGAGAATAATAAATAGGGATATACTGTTCCCTAGATCTCTTTTCCTGGGAAAATACAATGTGCCTTCCAAATTCCCTAGTATATCTCTTGCCCCTGCCCTGTTTGAGACAGCAGCAAAGAATGTGTGAACAATGATCAACCCCTTTTGCCAAAAGGTTTTTGCACACACTTTTCCTTCTTTGAAAGGTGTTTCTCCCCATCCCTGCCCCCCTGCCATCAAATCCAATTAGCGCTTTCTTATCCTTCACTGTGCAAATAGTAATTTGTGGGGAAAAGCCTTTCTGACCTCCTTTATCAGGTCAGATCCCCTAATTAGGTACTCTACCTCTGTATTTACCCTATTGTTATTGGTTTGATTGGTCAATTCATATTTCACTCCCCACTATGATATAAGCTCCATGAAGACAAGGATCATGTTTATTTTTGCTGATTTTGCATATCTTGTTTCCAGCAAAGGATGTGATACTAAAAAAAAAAAAAAAAAGTATTTCATACAATTGTTTTGAAAAAATATTAATGATCCAATCCTGAATCTAGTTTATAGTAGACTCCAACATTATCTCTTTACTTGTTAATAACAGAAGGAACAATTATACCTCATGTTCTGATTGAACCATGGATCAGGAAATAGGAGCCATTTTTGAGTGGCACTTTCCATTTTGTTAATATATACACTTGGGCATAAAAATGGAACTTCTTTGAGTTGATGGGGTCAGGGGGACCATAGATCTGTAACAGCAAATCAGGTGTCAGCTGTTTGAATTGATATAAAAGAGCATGTACTCAAGAGACTCAGATATCTACTAAGCATAAAACGAATATGTAACTTCAGTTGATACGTAAGTCATTCCTTTTATAACAAGACTATCTTTGGTTAAAATTTACCAAAAAAAATATTATGTTTGCCTTTTGGCAAATCCACAAAAACAATATAAAATCATAGATATGGATAAGAGGTCAGCCACTTAATAATGTAGCACAGTCAGGTTTTAGAATACAAGCATCTCAGTGAGCCTCAGAAAGGTGAAAACAGTCTTTCAATAGCTTCATTTATACCAAAGACACACAGACACACAGACTCTATCATTTAACTTTCACACGTAAAGGCGCTCTCCCAGTATCCATTCATACTTGTTGAACAAAGAAGGAAAAACAATCTGTAGCTGTCAAAATGCAAAGAACCATTAAAAATATTCCTGAAAAAATAATTTATTATTAAATTTTCTTCTAAAGTCCCCTACTTCCTTAGTTTTTCCTCCTCAACAGGAGAGACCCATTGCTATTATTCCTAAGTAATCCGTGACCCTCCTCCCAGCATCAACATTTAATTATACCTCACTTATGCCTGATCTATTACGTGGACTACTTCAAAAAAGTTGGTTGTCTATCTTTTAATATCTGTAAAAATATTATATGACATACAAATTGTGAAGATAAGGATAGCTTAACTCTCTTGTTCACAGTAGCCACATCAATGGTACCCATATCTAGTGTCCAGAACAAATAAGCCTCTGATAAATATTTGTTAGTAAATTAAGTAAACAAATACTTGTGATAACAGCCTTAAAAATTATCATATAAAAGAAATGTTTGTTTAGTGCTTAAGTGAATTGTTTTGTGGGATTTTCATGTGTGCAGTGGTTTCACTATTTTTATATTCCTGCAGTTCTGAATGACTAAACTATGAACTTTTGTTGCTATTAACATTAATTCTTTTTTTTTTAATTTTTTTTCAACGTTTTTTATTTATTTTTGGGACAGAGAGAGGCAGAGCATGAACAGGGGAGGGGCAGAGAGAGAGGGAGACACAGAATCGGAAACAGGCTCCAGGCTCTGAGCCATCAGCCCAGAGCCTGACGCGGGGCTTGAACTCACGGACCGTGAGATCGTGACCTGGCTGAAGTCGGACGCTTAACCGACTGCGCCACCCAGGCGCCCCAACATTAGTTCTTTATCAACAGGGACATTCACAACCAGGAATGGGAGGTGTAAGTTAATGGTCAAAACCACTAGGAAACATTTTCAACATTTCTACATAATTACTATCCATACATTCTGCTTCAGTAAACCTCCCATTCACATTTTTAAAACATTACAAAGGTTACAAATTCTTTTAAGTTCTTTTAATCACTTTTTAACGTTTATATTTTGAGAGAGCACGTGCACATGAGTGTGAGCAGGGGAGGGGCAGAGAGAGAGAGTGGGGTGGGCAGAGGATCTAAAGTGGGCTCTGTGCTGACAGCAGAGAGCGCAACTTGGGGCTCAAACCTACAAACCATGAGATTATGACCTGACCCAAAGTGGGATGCTTAACTGACTGAAACACCCAGGCACCCCTACGGATTATAATTAAAAAATACTTAAAATTGGAAAAAAAATTAAAAAATCAACTCATTGCAGTCTGGTTTTAGCTCTAACTCTGCTCTTGCTGAAGTCAGCAATGATTTCCTCATTGTCAAATTCACTGGATACTTTCAACTCCTATAAACTATTTTTAGCAATATATAATACAAACACATTCTTCTTGATATGCTATATAGTCTCCTGGCTTTCACGACACCATATTCTCTTGGCTTTTTCTGACCCTCATGTTTCCACTTTTTCCCCTTCTAGGCCCAGCTTAAATGTCACTTCTAAATCTTGCCTGATGTTCCTACCTAATTTGCATTTTCCTCTTTAGTAAAATCCTTCAGTTCACTTTCATAGTTGTGATTAATATTTTCTAACATTGTATATTTTCTTGAGTAATTGTGTGTTTGATACCCCTACTCAATCCACAGTAGACTATAATCTCCAGCAGAGGAGATACTATGTCTATTTTGTTCAGAAGGACCTTGCACATAACTGAAGAATATTTGTTCAATGATTGTTGCATAAATAAATGGTCAAATTTCTTGTAGTATCTTCAAAATATCCAAAGCAAAGATGCTTTTCTGTTTTGTGTTTGTTTTTAAGTAGACTTTTTTAAAGAGAAATTTTAGTTTCACATCAAAATTGAGCAGAATACAAAGATATCCCATGTACCTCTTGCCCCTCCTCATTCATGGCCTTCTCAATTATCAACCTCTCCCACCAGAGTGGTACATTTGTTACAACTGATGGACCTACAATGGCCCACCATTATCACCTAAAGTCCATAGTTTACAGTTAGATTCACTCTTGGCATTATTTATTCCTCTGATATGCTTTCTCCCAACTCCTGCCCCCAGTGCCTAAGCCCTGCCCCCAATTTAAAATCACTCTTAAAGGGCTAAAGTTACAATAATTGGGCCATACTTTTACAAAATAAACAAACAGCAATATATATGAGGAATATATTTATATGTACATACATGTGTGTGAATTATTTAAATATAAATTTATGTCAAATTAAAACACCAGTTCAAGAATGATAGCCAATTTTTGTCCTCTTCTCACCTATATGAACTTCATTGTTCAAAGGTGTGTAAAGTTGAAGTTAAATCTCTTAAGTGAAGCCAAATCAACATACTGTGACTTCATATTTGCTATTCTATAGTTATCAAATAAAGGAATTTTCATTAGGATAATGAGTTTGACACCTAGAAACAACTTGGGTGGGATCACCAGAGCTATGTTATACTTATTTCAGGTGGGCGGTGGATATAATAAAGCCAAGTTTGCTGGTGTAAACAAAAATGAAACTAAATTAACTTCTGTTTCCAGCTAAGCAAAAATAGGAAAAGAGAGACCTGTGTATCACTCTTCTGCTTGCTCTTTTACCCTCCACACCTACAAAAACAAGCCAACACAAAACAAAAAGGTGGGGTTATTAAACACCTCTTGACAATATCCTGGCAACAGCTCTAAGTAAACAATTAACCTCCCCTCACAGGCGTGCGTGCGCGCGCACACACACCCCCATGCGCCCCCACACACACCCCCCCCCCACACACACAGAATGGCAGTCAAACAACATGCAGTTTAATAAGGCTTTAAAAAACAAAGAAGTAATGGATTTAGTGTTACTACCTTATTTTAATGGGAATTTGTATAAGATGTAAAAAATGGGGTAGCAAAATGATATAATGGAGTTTACCAGAAGAACAAGCCTTTTCATATTTGAAACAATATTTTGTGTTTGCATTTTAAATTGTAAGAATTTAGGTTATATTGCCCTTGTTCTTTGTCATGTTGAAAAGAATTCTGCACTAATTACACTAATCAAAGTCAATCAAAATTCAATTTTACTGAATCATTTTTATTAGATTTATTAGATGTCATTTCACTTACTGTAGGTATCTTTCAGAAGTCATGCAAAACTTTCCTGTTCCTCTTTCCCTCATAGGATTTTAACATGTAAAAACTTATTTATTCACACATTTTTTACAGCTTTAATTTTTGGGAAAAAATGTAATAGTTCTATTACTAATTCCAAGTACCACCTTAAGTGACAAACTTAAGTAATTGAAGTAATTTTTGTTACTAGTTATTTTAAGAATATGTTAACTTATAAGTCTATACAACTCAGTATATTTTTAAAAACAGAATAATTTCTCATCTTTTGGAGATGTAATTTCTTCACTGATAACATTTACATGAGGTTGAAATAGAGTATTTGGATGTAATCTGAAAAGATTCATTCTATCACCACTATTCATGATATATTGAACTATGGAATACTGCATTGTCAGCCAAAACTAAGAACATTCCCAATGTGACAAATAAAAAGCAAACAAAAGTCACTATAATATTTTGTCACATGATATGAAAATAGCTACCCTGTATATGTAATTAGGACTTACTTAAAACAATGTATTTAATGTATAGCTCTATAAAAGAGATTGAATGAATCAATCCATATGCATTTCACCACGCTGAGAATTTTACACTGAATATTTTCCTATAAGATACTTTTCTCTCTCTATTCCCCCCTTTCTTACTTCCTCCTATTTCTTTCTTTCTAGTTTCTATTCCCAAAGTTCTATTCCCAAAGTTCTATTCCCAAAGTTACATGGTCCTTATTAAGACGGCCCCCAAAATTCTGCCCCATGGTGGAACCCCCTGAATGTGCATAATCATGTAACTATAACTTCACTCTCATAATTATGTTATTTTTGCTGCTGACAAAGAGATTTTGCAGATGTAACTAATATCTCTATGCAGTTGACTTTGAATTAACAAAAAGGGAGATTATTTGGGGTGGTCCTCACCTAATTAGGTGAACCCCTACAGGTCAGAGCAGTTCAAAGCTGGCCTGGGTCCAAAGAGACAGCCATGTTATCAACTGCCTATGGAGGAAGCTACTTGGCTAGGACTTGATGGTAGTCTGCAGGTTCTGAAATCAACAGTAGGCTGATGGCCCCAAGAAAACAAGGATCTTGTTCCTGCAGCTGTAAGAACTTGAATTCTTCCAACAACCTTAATGAGTTTGGAAGAGGATAGCAATCTCCAGATGAGAATTCAACACTAGCTGGTATCTTTATTTCAGCCTTATGAGACTCTGAACAGACATGCTGTGCCTGTACTTCTAACCCACAGGAACTGACATAATAAATGTATGTTGCTTGAGCCATTAAGTATGTGGTAATTTGTTACACAGGAATAGAAGATTAATACAGTCCAAGGACTTTATCGGAGTCAAAGGAAAAATTATTCTCTACTGAAGGAAACATAATTATGTCATTTTAATAAAATTTATTAAATTTATTGAAATTTCACCAATGAAAAACATAATCACTGATAAACATTTGCTGAATGACAGCTGTAACTTCATACTACTTCTTTGCATCAGTCTAACTACTAATATTTTGCAATATACCACATCAATCTATGTTGTGTAGAATGTAAACCTATTTTTATTATCTACTTTATTTCATAAATTTTATTGGATTACACCCATACTAAAAAAAGTGAACGGAACACCACAAAAGTTTAATTCAGAAAAATCAAGTTTGTAAGATCAGAGAGGTTGGAATTCTTATCAGTCCTATCAGGACTCAGACACATGCAGGAATGACAGGAATCTCACACACTTCCTTTAAGTCACTTTGGGATCTCCATAAGTATGAGGGAAACTAGTTTCCACATGGAAACTGGAAATGGCTTCTAAGAATATATTTTCATATAGCAAAATGAAGATTACAAACAGCAAGTAGTAGCATTATCAACTTGAATAGCTGGCTCAAAACTTGAGAAAGTAGTGACTGTCTTTCTTGCTGAGAAAAGGGAATAGACGATGATCTCTGTACCATCAGAGGTTAATCACCATTGAACTAAGTTTTGCTAAATACATGTCTATCTCAATATTTCTCTCAGCTTATAGACAATCAATGGTTAATTTGAAAAGTCATTTTATATATTGTGAACCAATCCCTTAAAAATAATAGTTTTATCTTACTATTTTTTTCCTCATAACCAATGATCATTAATTGAGCATCCAGAAGCTGCAGAAAACCATAAAATGAAAATAAAGAAATACATGACAAGTAATCAAGTCTTTGAATGGTGCTATGCAGGGAAAACTATTTCCTTGCCTTTAGCTATAAAAAAATTGTTTTTTATCAACTTGGATTCTTATATAATTAAAGCTTGTGGACAAGAGAGAGAGTTTAAATAAAACTCAGTAGATTACTCTCCAGTATATATATATATATATATATATATATATATATATATATATATATATATAAATCT
>NW_024412395.1:90013289-90048223 GCF_014898765.1 Herpailurus yagouaroundi
TTATGGGAATTTACTCTGAATGAAAATCAATGCACACTCACATAGCATAAATAATAATGAGATTTGTAGTGATGAGACAGTATGCTTGGCATTGTGCTGTCAGAGACAAGGAGAATTTGTGGCTTTCTGCCAATCAAGCTGAGCTTAAAGGGCATGTCACACTGTTTGGATCATGTTACCCAAAAGAAAAGATTACACAAAAGAGAAACAGATATCCCTAACTTGTTTTAATATTCTACCAAACAATAAAAAACATTCCCTTTCACATCACCTCTTTAATTTATGTGAAGCTCATTCTGTTGGTTTCTTAAATATAAAAGCAGAAATCCCCATATTTAATTTTTTTAATGTTTATTATTTTTAAGAGAGAGACACAGAGCGTGAGTGGGGGAGGAGCAAAGCGAGAGGGAGACACAGAATCCAAAGCAGGGTCCAGGCTCTGAGCTGTAGCACAGAGCCCAACACAGGGCTCAAACCCACGAACCGTGAGATCCTGACCTGAGCTGAAGTCGGCACTCACCTGACTGAGCCACCCACGCGCCCCATAGAAATCCCCATATTTTAAATAAATCAGTGTTGGTTAACATTCCTATTTACTTAAAAGCAAGAAGCATAGGCAATCATCTAAAAAACTTGTGACATGCAATTTGGAAGAAGACAACAAAACCAGGGTAAATATCTGTGGATGATTTCCAAACACTAAACCTAACTTAGAGGATCTAAACATGATAAAGTGGTGAGGCCACCTCAGAAAACTCATCTGTGTGTGCACCTTTAGTTATGATGTTATGTTCAAGTACAATATAGCAGAGGAAAGGAAATAATTTATAATTAAAGTCACATATTTTCAATAGAATAATGAGCCTTCATGATCTTCAATGGATACCTTAATTCACACATTCATTCAGCAAGAACATTTTTATGAGGCTATCGTATTCATAGCACTGCCCAGAATTACAATACTGGAAGGAGGAAGAAGCAGAAAATGGAATTTTCATTCTTCAGAGCCTATCATGTGTGTGAGATGGTAGCTAATGAGAATATCAAGCAAAGACCCCAATACACCCCACCTAGGTGTTATGGTACAGTGGCAATGAATCTCTCTATCTAGCACCAGACATCTGGACAAATAAATACGAATCTAGACAACCAACCAGATGGTGATATATACAATGGCAAATTGCCATATGCACAAAAGCTTTCAAATCGTTCATTTTTTTCCTGTAAAGTTTAGAACTGTCTAGACAATACATTTCAACTAATTGTATCAACTAACCAAATTGTATGTGCAAGTGAGGTTTGCTGGTAAGTCTGTAATACGTATCTTAAAAGACTTAGAATCTCTGGAGTGAACAATATTGACAAAATGCCCAAGGAGAAAAGTAGAATAACCTGTCTGTTGGTTTGTAATTGGAGATACCAGCATGAATTCATGGAAAGGTGGAAAGAGAGGGAGGGAGAGAGAGAATATATGTACATTTGTGTGAAAAAGAGGTGTATAATGTACAGTGTTTTAGTTACAAACACATAATCTGATGTGCAATGCATAATGAGGAAAACGTCACTAATCATAATATAGGATGATCAATTAGGAAAGAGGGAAGCAGAAATTCCGATAGAAACAGTGATGAGATCAACTAACTCAAAGGGGGAAAAAAAAGGTGAAAGAGGAGCTCAGGAATCATCTTTTCAAATAAAACGTGATGCCTCAGTGGAGTCTGGGTGGATTATATTTAGAGCTGAGAAAAGACTGGGGATAGTGTGCGAAGGACAGCAAGGTGCCCTGAGTGTAAGGAGCCACATACATATGCAAAACGCACAGTTAAATTATACCATGACCTGTTCCATTTGGGACACCTCAGAGTGGGGTCAGAGTGTGGAAAGAAAAGTGACCAGAGAGATAGCAGAGGGCCAGTCAATCAAGCTCAACTTTGTATTTTACAGTAAAGGTAAAGGAGGTAATCATACTGGAGCAGATGAGTGTCACGCTCAAGTGACACTAAAATGAGAGAGCTCTCTTTGGTCTGTGTAAGAAAGTGTTAAGACCAAAAACAAGGAGGTATGTTTAGGATTGTTACAATTATCCAGGTGATAAATAATGAGAATCTAAGGAATAACGAGTGGAATGGAAGGGAAAGGAGGGGAGAGCTTCCTGTTAAATGTATAAAGTAAATTAATGGGATATAGTGTTCGATTTCATGTGGGGATAAAAGAAAAAGAGCTGACAAGTGAGTACCATATGCCTGGCTGAAGCCATTGGTTGGACAGTAGCTCATTAATATGATATGGAAGGTAGAGAAAGAAGTTAAGATTATGGCTGGAGGAAGATTATACTGCTTGGCCAAAGCCCAAATACAGTGAGATAGAGCCCACAGAATGAATACATACCAATATGGGTTACAACATAAAAAGAAGTCTGAATGTAGATAGGAGACGAAAAATACTTTATCCAAAATAAAACATGCAGTTTCTACTAACTTACTTAATTGATTTCCAATGGATTTTATGTTCTAAGATAATCAAAATTTAAATTCAAAATCCAGCTTATTGCCTTTCAGAGGCAATTGAGGTAAAATATCTTTTGCTTTAAATTGCTAAGCTCATTATTGAACACCATCGCACAAATCATCAAGCACATACCATCTTCAAGATAATTACTGTTTTTAAATACTTAAACAGAAAACATGTAACATACAAATGCACATAGCTCTTAAACAAGCTCTGTTAGCTGAATACAGTGCATACAGTTTGCTGAACTTATTCTGCAAATCTCATGTTTTAATAATATGAATTATGCATACTCATTTAGGTTATCTTTTTATCTATCTACTTACCTAATTATCTAAGGTGAGGAATCGTTATATAAAAATTTATCACTAAAGGTGAGCATGATAAAGACTCTGGAGTCTCAAAAGCCTGTAAGCAGTGACATCCTAGCAATTAAAAGGGAATAATGAATTTACTATAGTCTTTTTATTTTTATTTTTTTTTTTAAATTTTTTTTTTCAACGTTTATTTATTTTTGGGACAGAGAGAGACAGAGCATGAACGGGGGAGGGGCAGAGAGAGAGGGAGACACTGAATCGGAAACAGGCTCCAGGCTCCTAGCCATCAGCCCAGAGCCTGACGCGGGGCTCGAACTCACGGACCGCGAGATCGTGACCTGGCTGAAGTCGGACGCTTAACCGACTGCGCCACCCAGGCGCCCCTAAAGTCTTTAAATGAGATTATGCATAGAATTAATGCCAGCAAGTAAACTAATCACTGGGGTTTATGTTCATTCACTAATACTTAAAAAATGTTCACAAAAGACTGCCAATTTTTCCCAAATTTAAGAAATTGATTTATTTTTCTTCATCTACTTTAGAAACAGTTAGGATGTGGATATCAACAAAACTAGGGAAGCTTACCAAGATACCTTATTTCAATGATTTAATCTTCCAAAATTAACTTCACTTTTCTGTTCCTCCAATATTTTCATCTAATTTTACAGAAAATCAAAGATAATTGAGCATTAGATTATGGAGAACTTTTGAAGGAATGATTTCACACTAAGAATCAAGAAAAAAATTCACTCATTCTAAATAGACCAAAAAAAACCAAGTTGCAAACCTTTTCACTTTGATCTTCAACCAGTTATGAATCATTTGTCTGGACTCCCGATGCGCTTATACCTACAGAGGCCTGGAACTTAAAAAAGAAGATCTTTTCCTTACATCTTTCATTATTTCAGATTGAAATGGCAAAGTGCCTAGATACCATAGGTAGGTGCCAGAAGAACATTAAAAATTTGGCTCTTGTTAAATGTCTTCGAAGAAACCTCTGTTTTCATCAGGAAATGGCAATTACACGGATAACATGCCGGCCAAGGTTTATTCTGGAAAAGGGAAATGGTCCGTGGTGTGGATATTTTCCTTATGTTTATTCACACTTCATACATATTAGTTCTCACAAAAGTATATGATAAAAATTAATTAGATACCATCCAGCATTATATATACTGTTTATTCTCCTTATAGGTTTTATCCTTTCTGCACAAATACAACTAATCATGGCATTCATTTATTTATTTGAACAAATCTTTCAATCAACTACAGTAAAATTAATTTAGCTTATTTTTCTTTTAAAATTTGGTAAATACTTCAATCTTCTTTTTAAGAAAATTTTAAGCAAGGGTTTTTTAATAATTTCAATGGTAAATCATACAACTATAATCAAGACTGTTACATTTGCAGTTTTTCCCCTCTAGTTTTCCCATAATTCATGTGAAATATAATGGCTTAAAGAAGCCAAAATGTAACATTTCAGTCTTGTATAGAGTGCGAAGCAAAATCCGTGGCCCCCCCCCCCCCCCGCCCAGCCACAAAAATCTTCATAAGAAGAATAATGCAAAGAAAATTGAATTTGGGGTCTGGGCTTCAAGTGTGTTATCAGTTTAAGAACTTATTAATTAATGGTCTTTATTAAATTACTTAACTTCTTAGAGATTTAATTTCTTTACATGTAAATAGGAATATGACAAAAATGTTCTACATTTCTGACATGGTTACGTTACAATTTACATCAAAGTGTTTTGTAGGGGGGGTAAATCACCATCCAAAATATCAAGAAAGTTATTTCTACCTCAGTCAGGTTCCCAAAGCTACTTCTGAAGGCAGTTTCCATTGTCTTCACCTTAACTAGTAAGATATCCTAAAAGTCTCTTCCTGTCCCTCTGCTACTTGTTATTTTCAAGCTATCTGGTTGAGCTCCAAAGTATTTGCTGAGGAGGCTTCCTTTTATTCATAACCTCAGGTTTTCACTCCACTTTAAAACACAATTCAACTTTATCAGGAGGTTTTTATAATGATAATGTGGCACATTCCTTCAAACAAAAAGAGATATGAAATAGAAAATTATGCTAATATACAAATACAAAAAACAAGTGAAAGCTGAAAATGTTTTTATCTGCCAGAACTCTAATCCTAAAGGGATTGAATAACAAGCTTTTCAGGGGAGGAAAATCAAGTTAAATGGAAAACATTGTTACACATTAAGAGGCAAAGTAATACACAAAGAAATAAAATGGGGAAGCAGCAAAATCATCTAATCAGAGGTTCTAAAATCCAAACTTTAGATTAAAATGTCCACCTAGATAGCTTTGTGGCCATAGTCAGATACCTTAATCTTGCTCAATTTTTTATCACAAAATCCTGATTTGATGCTCTCAGCAAATTAAAGTCTTAATTGTTCTTCCATGGAGGTAGAGTAAGAACAAGTATAGGGCATGAATGTTTTCTTTTAAACTATCACCTAACCATTACGAAAACTGGCAATGGGGATTTGAGTGTTCTCTTGAAATCATATATAAAAATGTAATTGTATTTCCAGGAAATTATTAGCAATTACATTTATTTCCAGATAATTAATGAAATTAAAGTATTCAAACAGTAGGGAGCAGAAAAACTTGGGATTTCATAATGCTATCACAGTGTAGCAAGGATGTGAGCAAAATCTAAAAATCTATATTTTTCATTGTTTATGACAAATATACAGATGGTCATAGCATTTTTAGGAGAACAGATTCTAGGTTTGGCAGGAGACGTCATTCAGTTAGCCCACAGATTGCCTAACAAGAGGCTATCTCACCTTTTTACAACCATCTTCAGTGATCAGGAATTTGCCCCTTTCACAGTAGGCCATATTAGGCTCAGGCAGTTAAACAGAAATTAATTAATTAATTAACTCCCTCCTATTACTAGCAAACTCTGTTTCTCTACAACTTCCACCCTTATGGAATTTTCAAAGAACTTTCCCTTCCCTTTTGCATATGAAAAACTGTATATATTTGAAGATACTTTCTTCTCCCTGGATTTTCTCCCTCAAAGATAAATACTGCACTTTTTAAAATTATTCTTCTGAAGACCAGGTATCAGGTGCCTAAACCATCCCAGATGCTCTCTTTAGACAAACTCCCGTGTCAAAAATCGCTCTTAAAACAGTGGCCACATCAATAGAGCACATCAAAAACATAAGATCTGAAAACATAAAACTCCAAGAAAACATAGGGAAAAAAGCTTCTTGACATTGTTTTTGGCAATGATTTCTTGGATAATAATTCTCAAAGAAGAGGCAACAAAAGAAAACAACAACAGATGAGACATCAAATTTAAGAGCTTCTGCACAGCAAAAGAAAGAATCAAGAAAATAAAAGAGTGAACTATGAAAGAAATTACTTATAAACCGTGTATCTGATAAAGGGTTAATATCCAAGATACATAAGAGATTCATATAATTTAACAACAACAAATAACCCAATTTAAAAATGGGCAAAGAAACTGAATAAATATTCTACAAAGATGACAAAAAATCATCAACCAGTATATAAAAAAGTGCTTAACATCACTAATCATCAAGAAAATGTAAATCAAAAACCACAATGAAATATTATCTCGCATCTTCTAGGATAGCTGTTATCAAAATAATAAAAGATAACAAGTGTTCTTTACAAGGATGTGGAGAAAGAGAGCCCTTGCACACTGTTGGCAGGAACACAGATTAGTACAGTTTCTATGGCAAACAGTACAGAGGTTCCTCAATAAATTAGAAATAGAACTACCACATAATCCAGTAATCCCACTTCTGGACATATATCCAAATGAATTGAAATCAAGATCTCATAGAAATACTTGCACTCCCATGTTTGTTGCAGCATTATTCACAATAGTCAAGACATCAAAACAACCTAAGACTCTTGATAGATGAGCGGATAAAGAAAATGTGAGAAGTGAAATATCATTCAGCCTTTAAAAAGAAAGCAATGTTGCCATTTGAGACAACATGGATGAACCTGGAGGACAATTTTCTAAGCAAAACAAGCTTAGACACAGAAGGACACAGAAGGACAGAGAAGGACAAAACTACATGATCTCACTTATACAGAAACTTAAAATAGTGAAACTCATACAAGCAGGGAATAGAATAGTGGTTGCCAGGATCTAGGAGCTACGGCAACAGGGAAACAAGAAGATATTAGTCAAAGGGTACAAAATTTTAGTTATGCAAGATGAAAAATCCTAGAGATATAGTGTATAGCATAGAGCTAATGCTTAATAATACTGTATTATACACTTGAAAAGTTGCTAAGAGGATAGATCTGTGTGAAGTGTTCTTATCTCAAATTATTAATATGATTATTGAGGAATAAAAATAATTAATAAGAATGAAATTGATGGAGGTGCTGGTTGTTTACAGCAAAGATTGTATTGATGGTTTTGCCAGTGTATAATGATCTCCAAATTCAAACTCATCAAATGGAGATCAGTGTATAATGATCTCCAAACTCATCAAATAGCATACATTAAATATGTATACCTTTTTATATGTCAATAATACCCCAATAAAGTGATTTAATTTTTTTTAAAAATGCATGAGTTGACCAGTCCACAGTAAATTTGAATAATCCCTTGTTTAAACACTAAATTTTCAAGTCTTTATATTCATTACAGGATAAATTAAAAAATTCCAGCCTTTCACTATGCATGTCACCAAATACAGACAGGTTTTATGTCCATCTATATATTTTTTACCTAGTTATGTATAAATGGGTAACAACATCAGCAAAATTATCTTAAGTTTTATAGGATATATATGTGAGCAGTTCTAAGATTTTACTGACTTACCCATACTTTAATTAAGAAATATGTAGTATGGATAATATGTACATTGTCTAATTTTATCTGGTTATTAATATCAACTTCTATCTTAGACACTGATACTAACACTGTTTCTATCCACAGAGAACTATAAAAAATTCCAGTATAAACTGTGTGTTTTTTTCCTTTGACTTGCTTTGGTGTGGGATTTTCCCCTTGGTAATTTTTTTACTAGAGTATTTTCAACATTTGCAATCATTCCTTTTAGGTATTTGACATATTGTCTAAAATAAATCAGTAGAGTGATTGCATTACATTGGTGAATCTATCGAGATGACTATTTATATTTTCCATTTAAATCTCCCCAAAGAAAATGGATGCAGTGTGTAGATTAGAGTCATTTTATTTTATCATGTTTTAATTTAATATGTATATGTGTTTTCATGTGTTGTGTGTCAGCAGACTGAAACCACTATTTAAAATAAGATACTCAAAGATATTATATAAGCACTAAAGGTCAAAAGTTGACCAATATGAATGAGTCTACTAGGAATGAGATCAGAATTCTGTGAATGAATAGGAAAAATACTTGTGATTATGAAGCCATAAACATTTTTACATCAATAAATTTTATATGCTACCGATTAAAATGTAAATTATCATCATATTGATCTTAAATTTCCAAGTAACAAACTTTGACCTCAATTTAATAAGATGTTTGGCCAAAAACATTAAAATTCTGCACACCTTATTTGGATCAGATTCAAAGTAGACAAATTTCTCTGGTTACATTAAGTAAAACATTTGTTAAAGAACAGAAAGCACTGGTAAATATAATATGTACAGTATTATTGATCTGATCAAGTTGTCATGAGTTCTATCTGTATAATCCCTCATCTCAAGAAGGTAGTTTCTCCATTAATAAATCAAGACAATTAGTCCATAAACTTGTTCTTATTAGAAGTTTCTAATGGGAAGATAGATTAATATGAAGTGGATAAAATAACTGATTATATATTTATATGTTTTATAAATTTAAAATAACATAATCCCCATTCATTTATAAAATCTTACTATGATTAAAAAAACTTGAGTGTTTTACATTGAATTTTCAAATTATTAACGATGGCATAGCAGGTTGTAAATTTTAACAGAAGCTGCTACTGGATGTTTTTTGTTTTCTTTTTATAATTTAAATGGTGGCACTATAATTTGGAAGCTGAGCGGCTTGTTACTCCAAGACAAATCTCACCTAAGAGGATATGGCAGCCTTCCACATTGCGGTCTGATTGCATTAGACTGAGTACAGCTAGAGAAAGAAATATTTTGACAGGGGAGATTGCACTTGAACATATCAAAGTGTCAGTTCAGATATGTGGCATCTGAAAAGCACCCTCCCCTTTTCCCCATTGCATGAAATTTGCCACCTTTCATTGTCTCTTCCAGATGGTGTGCTGAGTTCTCTTCAGCTTTATTCCTAGAGAGCTTGAGTTGACATCAATCTGTTATGCCATTTTCTTGTAATACTAAAGTGGCTTATTTATCAATGCCAATTAATCAATGGCACAGAACGGGCTCCTCCTTAGCAGCTAATGTAGTTCTTTTTTTTTTTTTTTTTTAGTTTTCAAAAAAAAAAAAAAAAAAAAAAAAAAAAAAAAAAATTAAAAGAGCAATGACCAGATTGGCAAGCCATACATCTGGCAGACTGTAGCCACTTAGGAAGCATTCAACTGATGCAAAGGTGAAAGTGTTTATTTTTTTTAAAAAAGATTAAGAACCATATTTGGATGTTCTGATTTCTAGCAGGACAGTGAGGGTAATTCTGTGAAATAAGAGGGTTTTTTTTTGTTTTTTTTTTGTCATAACAAACTCATGTCTTTCTTAATGGCCTCATATCCCCTTGTAAGGAAGAAAAAACCCTTACAATGTTTGTGAACTTTAAGCTTTCTATTAGTCTTAGTGGTATGAACATCAATGTACAAAAGGCATATGAAAGCAACTGATTCTACCGCAGTTACACTTTATGACTGGGTGATGTGTTTTAGAATAAATATACTATAGAATAGGACTTGCATGTTGGAACTAACAACCCAGATGTCATGATGTTGGTAACAAATACTCAAACACATATAAATAAGTGCATGTTTAAATTGTATTTCAAAAAATGAAAAGAAAAATAAAGTGATAATTGTAAGGCAAATTGAAAGCCTGAAATAGGTTAAGTGATATCCATCAGAATCAATTCATAGGATGAACCAGAGGGACTTCATGTCTCTTCAAATCCCACCATAATGACTATATTTCTAAGATTATTATTTTTCCATTATAAAGTATTGTAGTCTTCAGGTACTCTGGGATTACTCTAGTAGTCACTCTATGAATTTCAGTTCTGGTGTGTAGTTATACACAAATCAATTATGTCTGGGCTCTGGAATTAAGGTAAAAATACTATAAATATCAAATGTTTTTGCTATCTAGGGAATGAAATAATGTCTATAGAGCAAGATACCCCAGGTACAAGTAAGAAAAAGAAGAATAAAAGACAGGGGGAAGGAAAGCCCAGGAATTCTCATTAGTAACTGGAATTCAATAAGCAATTTTAAAAATGAACTTAATGATCTCTGGCTCTTTCAAGTGGCTTCTTTATCAACCTCATTACAGTTAGCAAGACCCATGTATGTATAATGAAAGATGTACTTTGAAAACATAAGAATGGAAAATGTAATTCAAGCTAATTTAATGTAGGTGTCCTAAGATCAGTATTTTGCACTATCTACTTAATATTGATTATGTATACACTCTTCAGGGGAGTACTAGCAATGTAAAAGCTTATGGTTCTAACAATATAATAAAAGAAATATAGGAGGGAAAAAGGAGAATGGTGTAATTCATGAAAAATCAGCACATTTATAAAAACAGTTTTGCATTATATGCTAGAAGTTCATGAAGTACATGGAAGAAAAGAATGAAATAATAAAATACCTGTTTTCCCCTATTGTATGTCAACATCACAAATCCATCCCTTTTCCACCAGTTTTCAAAGGCAACATTTAAGAAGTCTCAGCCAAAAGACTATGGGTTTTACTCCAGAAGTTAACAGAATGGAATCCAGAGGTCATGTCTGAAGCATCTGAGAAGACATACGGCTATGATCTTGCCCTTGAAAACTCCACAAGACTGAATCTGAGATCAAAATTGACTAAGAAGATAAAGATTGGGAAGGGGGGCATTGAGAAAATAATTTCCACTTAATTTCTGCTTTATTGTGACCACACTCATCCTAAGCTGTTTACACTTTCAAGCTCTGATAAAAGAGAGGATCATGAGAACAGGTGTTTCCCAGGGAATCATACTTCGCCCTAATATCTTTTATTCAACCCTGGTAAATTTCCTTTCTCAACCTGTACATTTCCCTCAGGTGCTAACATTCCTCTCACCTTGAGTCAAAGTCAGAGAAAACTATCTTTTCAAACTCTTCCACAACATTTCTTGAGGATCTCAATAACCTCTCTCCATGTGATTTCCCATACCTATACCACTGTTTATTGGTGCTACTTAATCATTTGCAAGGTTGCATTGTTATGTGAGTGCTTCAAATTTCTGTGCCTGGGCTCTCTCACCTATATTACAATAATTATGTTCTAGCTAAAATTAATCAAGTACTTACTACGTATCAGGCATTCACTGTTACAAGTGATTTACATATTTTTCCTCATATAATCTTCCCAACAACCCAATATAGTTGGATTGTCATTCTCTCCATTTTATAGATGTTAAGGGACTTGCCCAAAGTTAGACAATGAGTTCTGGAGCCAGGAACTGAACTGAGGTCACTCAGTTCACTCCCACCAAAATGACATCTCTCATATGTTTAAAATGGCCTAAATAGTTCAAAGACAAACTAGGAGCCCAATTCCAAATCTTCTTTTTTTAAGTTTATTTATTTATTTTTGAGAAAGAGAGAGAGAGAGAGAGCATGCACATGAGCTGGGTAAGGGCAGAGAGAGAGAGGGGGAGAGAGAGAATCCCAAACAGGCTTCCAATGTCAGTGTGGAGCCAGATGCAGGGCTCAAACTCAGGAACCTCAATCTCAAGAAATGTGAGATCATGACCTGAGCCAAATCAAGAGTCAGAGGCTTAATTGGCTGAGCCACCCAGGCATCCCTCAATTCCAAATCTTAGTCAAGAAACTAGAGATGACCCGGGATAGCTCCTATTCCTGTCAGCCACAGAGTTGCTGATTTGAGAACTTAAGCTACATTAATATAAATGCTTAATCTTATTAAAGAAAATTTATAACATGGCACAAAGGTAAGCTGTGACTTTCCTATATTAGACTTTCATACAATGTGTGCTTTTGTACCTGTGACATTAGCAATCCTTTCCACTTTCATACTCCAAAATTATATTTTCCTACGTGAGTTGCAAACCAGCATTTGGCTTTCCTATGAAATTGCTGGCTGCTTGCCAACAGTTGAGTGTTGGGAGTTAAAAGACATTTATCTATACAGTAATGGTTCCATGATGTGAACATTACAATTTTCTATTTTACCAAAATAGAAAACTTGGTACAGGTGATTAAGAATTATAAATCTAAAGTTTATACAAAGTTGGAAATTATTACAGTGGCTGAAAATGGCAAAATCATAACTTCAACCAAATAGTCACTCTTCTTGAGCTCAACATAGAAGGGATAAAAGTAAATTAAAAGAAGATGAATAAATTCTCACAAGATATCATAATACTACATAAAATTTTAAATGTAATCAGGGATTTTAAAATATTTATTAGATCCTGAGAAATCAAGTAAAGTCTGTATGTAACTACTAAGTTCAGCTTTGTGCTGGGGTTCAACAAAACATTGCTATACATGAAAAAGTTATCAGGCTGACTTGTGTTGAGTCTCTCATTTACTACTGGCACAGAATTTGTCAAGTGACCTAACTTCTCAATATATTTCCCTTTCTCATTGTGTGATAAGATTCTTACGAAGATAAAAGGTAAGAGGTATTATAAAACATTCTATATGTGCATGTGTATGCTATTGTTAAATGTATTACAAATGATCCCATAGCTTATTGATACTGTTACTTTCATGATATATAAAAGGTCCACTGAGACCTCAGAAGTCTAGAAGTTATTTCAGTAAAAATATAATTTAAAAACAGAGGCCCTGTATTGTCTTTTAAAAATAACATTTTGCTCTTATAAAATAAATTCATGCTTATTAAAGAAAAATTGGAAAAGTATATAAGATTAAAAATATAAAAGTCATTTATAAGTCTTTTCACCAGAACTATGAAAGTGTATATCCTTTTGGGTGTTTTGCTATGGATGTACACATGCCAAACTTTGTAAAATATTCAATGTATCCTGTGTATCTTTAATATTACCTTGGTTTTCAATAGTTTTGAAATATATATATATATTTTTTTAACAATTGCATAGAAGTTATCTTACCATCATGGTAAATGAATACATCAAAACTTGTAAGTGGTCTTTCTCTGTAGTTTCATTCCAGTGTTACTGAAAATAGTTTGGAAAAATATTTTGGAATATTGACAACACCACTAATAATGAAGTCCATATCTGATATAATCTCTTACAACTTAAAATCTATGACAATAGCAACAAGAAAAAAAAAATCATGCCTGAACCTTAAAAGAAAAAAAAAAAAACCTCCTTCAGATAACTATATTTGGTAGTTTCACTTTCATTCCTTTTGTGATTTTTTACCTTAGATTTAATTCCACCGTAAAAAGTGAAATTTTATTGTAGAAACACAAGTTTCCTATTATGCGAAAGCATCCCAAGGATGGTGTGAAATCTGACGATTGTTGTTTCTAAGAGTTTAAGGACACAACCACCACGACTCCTATCTCGGGATAAATCTAGATGATGCCACCAATCTTATAACCAGGCCCTTAATTTACACCCTCATCTCAACCTAATAATACCAGCTTGTCAAAGAAAGAGAAACTGCAGAAAGCCTTCTCATCTTCTCCTACTCTCTGAGATACTTTCCCCTCCTTCTGACTATTTACAAAAGGGAGGTGGGAGAAAAGTTGAGAGTAAGATATTATATTAAATATTTTCTATGGCCAAGTGAAAGGCTATACGGTTATGATTTGTATAGGATACAGGCATTCAGAGTCAACAGGCTTTGCATCTGTCAGTGTTCCTTTGCAAACCTCAGAAGAGCCTTTAAGACTGGAGAGATGGTCCTCTATCAGAGCTGGCTTAGGTGTGGGCTGTCTCAAAGAGCTCTGCAAATGTAGATTAAATGACCTCTCTAGGTCTTCTCTAAATCCATTTCTCTGAATATGGAAATGCCAGTTCACATGTACCTGCAATACACTACTCAAAGAAGTTTAACATAAAAGGACTAATTTATGTTCATAAGACCATTTTAGCAAAGAAGAGAACTGCAAATTACTTTGTTTTAAAAGCTCAAATTAATTAGATTAATATTTCATTTTAAGCAGCTTGAATGTGGCTACATGACTAATGAATGTTCATGAGGGGAAATATATTCATTGAGTGTACTATCTGTCCTTAGGAAAAAAAAATTAACAGGGATGTTATCTACATTTGAATATCAGAAATCAACATCACATCCCATATACTTATTCAATAAATACGTATTGAATACAATTAAATGACTCAGTTAAGTTTATAGGAGATGAAAACATGAATGAGGTAATAACCACTGCCTTTAAGTAGCAGCGTAAAGTTAGTGTAAGAACACAGAGACTACAGATAAAATACAAGATAGAGAGAGATGTCATAGGAGACATAGCTAAAAAGTGACTGGTGTGCAGAGGATGACAAATAAATGACGGTTCTGGAATCAGAAAGGGCTTGAAAAGAGAGTGGTATTTGAACTGGGTCTTTTTTTTTTTTTTAATTTTTTTTTCAACGTTTATTTATTTTTGGGACAGAGAGAGACAGAGCATGAACGGGGGAGGGGCAGAGAGAGAGGGAGACACAGAATCGGAAACAGGCTCCAGGCTCTGAGCCATCAGCCCAGAGCCTGACGCGGGGCTGGAACTCACGGACCGCGAGATCGTGACCTGGCTGAAGTCGGACGCTTAACCGACTGCGCCACCCAGGCGCCCCTGAACTGGGTCTTGAATGGAATTAGGAAAGTGAAGCTGAGAATGAAGAGCACAGGAAGAGAAAATAATAGGAAGAAAAGCAACAAGGAAGGAAATCTTCAGGGTAAATGTAGCAGCAACTTGTCTCTTTACTTTCTGTGTAACTAGATTTCTGCAGGTGCTTGGTAAGTTTTCACAAGATTTACTGCCTAAATTCCCTAGGCCTTAGTTTTCTTAACTGAAAGAAACTGATAGATGATTTATAAATTTTCTTCCAGCTCAAACTGCAAAAAATCTAAGTCACTTAAAAATCATTTTGGTTAAACTGTCTAGCAAATACTTAGTCAAAGAATTTTAGACATCAATAAATTCCTGGAAACCAAAGATTTATAGTTTGAGAAAAGAGAAAATAAAGAGATAATTATTGGGCCACAACTGTTCATTTAAATTCTGAAAAGGTATGATCTATCCTATCTTCCAGTTACTATCTGACATTTCTCCACAACCTATGATTGGAGTCTAAACTAAAGCATTCGGCTGTAGAAAACATTTGGGACTTCACCTGTATGTCATAATTGTTATTTCTAATGGAATGTTGTTTGCGTTTCTCTTGTCAAATATTAGTGTTTTTTGATTAAACTATTAACATTTCAAAATATTTTCTCCCATCCTGGGGTTTAAGAGGACTGTGGTTGAAAGTTTCTAAATAATGTTGTCATTATCTATAGCATTTTTTAAAAGAAATAGACATTAGTGTGGCAAAATTATATTCTCCTCTTGTTCCCCTTAAATCAATGAAACTGGAGGCGAGTCTCCAAATTTTTGTGAAGAAAATATAATAGTGAAAACAAAACACATATGACTATACTAACAAGGAGTGACATAAATAACTGTAATGTACTTTTTTTTAAACCCTAGATTTAAGGCCCAGAACAAAATTTGTATATATCTACCTGGCATATTTACTGAGCACAGGCTATGAAAAGTGTGGGTCCTCTGTAATGAATGAAACAGAGAAGGCTCTGTTCTCATGCGATTTTCATTCAATTTGGGAGATGGGTAAAGACAATAAACATAACAACAACAACAACAAAGATCAGGTAATGATGAGAATTAGTTTGTATTGAAGGACTTGGCATTTAAACTGAGTGCTTAAAAACAAGAAAGATCCAGCCTTGGGATGATCAGGAGAAAAAGTGTCTCAGACAGAAAAGACCACTATAAGTGGTCTCTGCTACCAGCCATTAAATACTTTGTTGTTGTTGTTTTTTCTCCATAATGTTTTGGATACATTTATCTTTATCTTCAAATTAAATGAACTATGCATATAATCTGGGAGTGGGGCATTCTATTGCATAGTCAAACACCTGATTTCTACAATGTGAATAAACAAAAATGAATTGTATGAGCCGCTATTTTAACAGAGACTAAGCCAGCAACTGAATATCATTTACTCTCTGCTAACACTCATTGACCTAGCTTATTGTTTACAATAAAGCATAATAATTAAGTAAATCAACTGCATTGTCGATGACCATTAAAATATTAGTGTATTTTGATCTCCTGCCCAGAAAAGCAAGATATGTACAAATCCATCACATGTTACTAAGGTAGTTCTGTAAGACAGATTATATGTAAATACATTTGTGCATCATAAATACATACATACATACATACATACATACATACATACGTGCGTCTATTCATATAAAAACGGAGACTGGAAAGAACTTAAGAAGTAGAAAGACTCCCCATAATTAAATTTATATTTTGGAAGAGATTCTGACAACCAAAGGGGAAATCATCACCTATGACATGGAGAAGAAAGGTGGAGACATACACTTAGCTCAATTTCTATTTGTTTCTTTTAGCTTCGTGTCATTTTAGGGTGAGAACGATAAGGCAACAAATGGAATTGGTGACATTCCTAAGGAGAAAACTTTACTAAAAGCAAAACAGAAACTTAGGAGCTACAAGAATGTTTTAATCAGAGGAAACTTAGCTATAAAAGTTGCTGCCTCCAACTGGGGATCAAAGAACTGAAACTTCACAGAAGCTCAGAACCCATTTATGGGTTAATCTACAAACTAAAGAACGTAAACATTTTATTGTGCTTGCCAACAGATATGACCACAAGCACCACTGCATATAAAAGGGAATTGATTTGCTAAGATGTATTTTTTATTTACAGCAAATTGAACACTGATTTATGCATATGCATATAGCCAAGAAGTCTGACAATTTCAAAGAGCTGACTTGCAATTAACAGGCAACTGAAATCAGTTGCATAACCTAAAAGTCCATCTGGTGTTATATAGTTCCAGACGAATATGCATATTACTATCTATTTAATCATTGCATCTAACCTCTGGCCAACAACTGCATACAATAATCTATTTAGTTGCTAAGAGTTTAATT
This sequence comes from Herpailurus yagouaroundi, assembly GCF_014898765.1. Classification (NCBI taxonomy): domain Eukaryota; kingdom Metazoa; phylum Chordata; class Mammalia; order Carnivora; family Felidae; genus Herpailurus; species Herpailurus yagouaroundi. Next base: position 90,030,439 of record NW_024412395.1, read on the forward strand.
ATTTCAACACCACATTTTTTTTGAAAAATATTTGGGGGGCGCCTGGGGGGCTCAGTCGGTTTAGCATTCGGCTTCGGCCAGGTCATGAACTTGCAGTCTGTTGAGTTCAAGCTCAAGCCCCGCTTCAGGCTCTGTGCCGACAGCTCAGAGCCTGGAGCCTGCTTCTGATTGTGTGTCTCCCTCTCTCTCTGCCCCTCCCCTGCTCACGCTCAGTCTCTCTCTGTCCCAGAAATAAATAAACATAAAAAAAAAGAAAAAAAGAAAAAAGAAAAAACATTTGGGATGGTCTCCTGCCTTCTTTTTTTAATTTTTTTTATTAGTTTTCTTTTATTAGTTTTTAGTTTTTTTTATTAGTTTTCTATTTTTGACAGGCAGAGAAAGACAGAGCACAACTGGGGGAGGGGCAGAGAGAGAGGGGAACACAGAGTCCGAAGCAGGCTCCAGGCTGTGAGAGGTCAGCACAAAGCCCCATGTAGGCCCGAACTCAGAAACCGTGAGATAATGACCTGAACTGAAGTCTGACGCTCAACTGACTGAACCACCCAGGCACCCCTCTCCTGCCTTCTTAAACACAATGTACTGAACACAATCCAACCTCTCCTTGATAGCTTGACAACTGATGATGACCATAAGGAACAAGAATAATTATTTGGTATGGTAACACAATGATGTTTTTGGAACTTCTGAGTTTATAAGTCATTCTTCCCACATAAATGACTCTAAGGTATATTTTCTTTTCTTTTCTTTTTTATTCTTACAAGTATATGTGTTAGGGGTTTTCTATTTCATCACTTGCTGCCAGCTGACATTTGTCTTAGCTATCAATGTTTCTATCTATAAAAGATAATTCTTTACATGTCTATTAATTTACACTTCCAAATGTGTATGAAGTTTGAAGCTTTTTGTAATTGTAAAAAAAAAATGTGTAAATTAGCTCTAAGGGAACTGTTGGAACTATCCAGTGCTTGAGATTTCTCTCAGTGACTTTCTGATATCAATTTTGAATGCTCAGGAGACTCCTAATTTGCTTCTTTATTCATAGTATGTTCTAGATGGCTAAGATTGCCAGATATTTAAATGTCAGCCTATTGTGTAGTAGAATTATATATTGAATTTGGGACACCATGATTAGTTTCAGGAAACATTAGACAAATTTAAAATGATACAATCTGAACTGGTAGTATTCAAATAACATTCGATCTAAATTCATGCATTTATTTATTCTTTATTACACATCAATATCTGAATTAATTCAATCATCTTCTCTTCATGTTCTGGCCAAGCACACATAAGCAGCCTTGTTTTTTGTTTTGTTTTGTTTTTGTTTTTATTTTATTCAAAAGAATAATAACCTTATAGTGTCAAAATATCCGTTCAGAAATGTTTGAAGTAAAAGAGAAAAAAACTTACTACCCCTTGTCTCTCATTTCCATTCCTCAAAATTAAATATTACTTTTTAATGCTTACTTATTTATTGAGAGAGAGAGTGAGCGAGCAAGGGAGGGGCAGAGAGAAAGAGAAGGAGCCAAAAAATCCCCAAGCAGGCTCCACGCTGCCAGCCTGGAGCCTGACATGGGGCTCAAACCTATGAACTGTGAGGTGATGACCTGGGCCAAAACCAAGAGTCAGACACTTAACCAACTGAGTCATGCAGACACCCTGAAAATTAAATATTAATACAAACTTAAACACAAACTTTAAAAAGACGTTGACAAATAAACACTTGTGTAGTCTTCAGATTTTGAGAGATTTTGAAATAGAATTTCTAAAACTCTATCCTAAATTATAAAGTTAGTTTCTATATCAAATATAGTCTATGACTGGCAATAGCAGTTCAGCTTCAAGTTGATGGATATAAAGTTCTTCCAAGTATTCTAAGTTCAAGAGTTGTTATTACAGAGAAAGTATATGTGACTCTATTTTAAATCTCTTTATATTTTTAATTCCAATAAGGAACTCAATTTCTGTTTAGGAAGAATTACATATACAGTTTACTGTTTTATTTTCAAAAGAGTTTTTTGGTAGAAATTTATTGAAAACTAGAATACTAGCATTTGATAAATATTTACTGTGCACTTATTTGAACCAGATATCCACTTAGAGAACAGCCAGGGACAGGGGAGAAACAAAAACAAAAGCAAAAACCCTGCCCTCAAATTCCTCATATCCTAATGAGGAGAGAAAGACAAGATAAGCAAATAAAATATATGTTTGACACTAGTAAAGAATAGGGAAAAATGCCAAGAAAATGAGTTATATCCAGGAAGTTACCATTTTTGACTGGATGGTCAAGATAAGTACTTGTTTGGATTTTGAAAAACTATGTGAAGAAAATGAGAGACAGCACCATTCAGACTATGGAAGGAATGTACACAGGCAGAAAAGAGCAGCAAGTGCAAAAGTCCTGAGGCAGGGGTGTGCCTGATATGTTCTAGATACAAGAATGTCACTGTAGCAGGTGAGAAGAAAGTGAGGGAGAAATGGTAAGAGATGCAGTTAGAAAAGTGATAAGTGGGCCATGTAGTTCCTTATAGATGCAATGTTGACTTTTTGGAAGCCATCAAGTTTAGAGCAGAGTATCATGGTCTGATTTACATTTAATACTCTGGCTTTTGTATTAAGAACAGACTAATGAGGGGGTATGGGTAGAAGAAAGAAGACTAGACATAAGGTCATCACAATAATCCAAGGAAGAGAAAGAATGGCTCTTTCAAGTGTGCAACACTGCAGATGTTAATATGTCACTGGATTCTAGATATATGTTGAAGATAGAAACCTCAGAATTGTTGGCATTTGGATGTGCACCCAAATTTAGACCTTATCTTTACTGAGATAAGGTCTAAATGAGTCATCAACATATTGCATTAAGTGCATCATGAAGAAGGACATTACTGTAGATACACAAAAAGGTGTCCAAAAACTCAGCCCTAGGGTGCACTCCAACACTTGAAAGTAGAGGAAGGGAGGGCAAATGAACAAAAGAAAATGAGAAAACCAGAAGTAGGAAGAATTGTGTTGTTATGAAAGCCAAGTTAAGAAAATGTTTCAAGGAAAAGAAAATGACCCTCTATGTGAAATACTGCTGATAGATTAGATAAGATGAAAACTAAAACTGAACACAAAACATGGGACTTATTTTTGACCTTTATAAGAGCTGTTTTTGGAAGATACCAAGTTCAAATGCCTGACCAGGATGGTTTCAAGAAAAGATGAAGGAGGAAAATTACAGATAGCAAAATGCTGTGTACTTCTAAGTATTTTCCTGGTAAAGGAAGGAAAAATAAGGGAGGTAGCCAGAGGAAAAAGCAGGGTCCAAAAAAAAAAGTTTTTAGAGATAGGAGAAATAATGATATCCTTGTTTTCTGATGATACTTCAAACAGGAGAGAATTGTTAGGCCAATGTCTTTAGGATAAAGTGAGGGTAGATGGCATAAGACGGCTAGATCAGAAGCATGAAAAGCCCATGTTTTTGCAAGTAGGGGCACAGATGACAGACAGTGTGTAGGTGTGATGGTGAGAATACCTGTTCCAACACAGATAAGTACATTGTAAAAAAGGAAAATTTGAGAAGTGTCACATTTTTTTAGGGTGTTATCTAAAGATACTAGACACTCAAATATGTAATCAAAAAATACGTTAACACAAGTGAGCATTTTGGAAGACAATCTACATAATATCATTTACATTTTTTCTAATATCCATGCCAGTGTGACATGTACATCCTACATTTTCACTGAAAAAAGTCTTCAGTTATATATTACATGCTTCATTAGCTTACTCTTCTTAGAAGCAAAACGCCTGCAGATTTACTCTATTTAATGTGAATAAACTTCATGTGATAGGAGTTGCCAAAGTCATAGATACCACATAATCTGTAACCCAATTACTAATATGTTTAATTAAAACTGGGTACAAGCATCCTATTAGTCTTCTTATTTTGGGTATGATCCAAGAAAACTCTAAAAGTGAGGCAGGATAGGAGCTGTCATTTTAAAGAAAAAAATAAATATTTAAAAATGCTCCAGTAAATAAAAATTGAATGAACATCTCCAAATTCTATTCAGGTCGTTGTCTGTGATAGACTGAAAGCCATGACCAGATTCTAATGCATTCTTCCTCATTAGTTCTTCCATTACATACATTAAAAAAATCAAGAATAAGTAAATTTGCTTCTCTTCTCCATTGAAATCAATGCTTTTCACATGTTTACGTACATAGTAATTACCTAGGATTTTATTAAAATGCAGATTATGATTCAACAGGGTCTGGGGTGAGGTTTATCGTTTTGCAGTTCTAACAAGGTCTCATGTTATGCCCATGCTACAGGTCAGCAGAGCACATTTGGAGTAACAAGGATGTTACTCCACTATGTCTCTTGGCATTTCCACAGAAGTCAAGACAATAACTTATTTATTCCATGCTTGATTATTTGGGCTTCCTTTTAAAAAACAGAGTTAAATAGAATTAAAAATATATATATATTTTATCTAGTTGATTATAGATACATATATATAGATATATAGATATATATAGATATATATAGATATAGATATAGATATAGATATAGATATATAGATATATAAATATTTCTGGAAAAGATTATCAATGTAAACATACAATTCCAAAGCCTCCTTAAAATGTTACAGCCTCTAATTAAAAACAAACAACATTTGTAAGAATCCCTCAATGCAAAAAACTTACTCCTTATTTTATTTACCAGATTATTACCTGCAGCACAGAGCCTAATTTCACACCAATCCACTCATTAAATAACAAAATCAAAGGAAGAGAGATTAAGTTAAAATGCAGACATCTATGTTGGATCCGACACTGAATCACACTGCACAGGGAACAAACAAAACAAATAGCATTATTTAAAATTGCAATCCTGGGCAACCAACGGAATGGGAAAAGATATTTGCAAATGACATATCGGACAAAGGGCTAGTATCCAAAATCTATAAAGAGCTCACCAAACTCCACACCCGAAAAGCAAATAACCCAGTGAAGAAATGGGCAGAAAACATGAATAGACACTTCTCTAAAGAAGACATCCGGATGGCCAACAGGCACATGAAAAGATGTTCAGCGTCGCTCCTTATCAGGGAAATACAAATCAAAACCACACTCAGGTATCACCTCACGCCAGTCAGAGTGGCCAAAATGAACAAATCAGGAGACTCTAGATGCTGGAGAGGATGTGGAGAAACGGGAACCCTCTTGCACTGTTGGTGGGAATGCAAATTGGTGCAGCCACTCTGGAAAGCAGTGTGGAGGTTCCTCAGAAAATTAAAAATAGACCTACCCTATGACCCAGCAATAGCACTGCTAGGAATTTATCCAAGGGACACAGGAGTACTGATGCATAGGGGCACTTGTACCCCAATGTTCATAGCAGCACTCTCAACAATAGCCAAATTATGGAAAGAGCCTAAATGTCCATCAACTGATGAATGGATAAAGAAATTGTGGTTTATATACACTATGGAATACTACGTGGCAATGAGAAAAAATGAAATATGGCCTTTTGTAGCAACGTGGATGGAACTGGAGAGTGTGATGCTAAGTGAAATAAGCCATACAGAGAAAGACAGATACCATATGGTTTCACTCTTATGTGGATCCTGAGAAACTTAACAGGAACCCATGGGGGAGGGGAAGGAAAAAAAAAAAAAAAAAGAGGTTAGAGTGGGAGAGAGCCAAAGCATAAGAGACTGTTGAGAACTGAGAACAAACTGAGGGTTGATGGGGGGTGGGAGGGAGGGGAGGGTGGGTGATGGGTATTGAGGAGGGCACCTTTTGGGATGAGCACTGGGTGTTGTATGGAAACCAATTTGACAATAAATTTCATATATAAAAAAAAAGATAAAAAAAATAAAATAAAATAAAATTGCAATCCTGTAAGTGGCAATAAACGCTTTGTTATGACTCTGCTGTGCCGTTTTCCCACACCTGCTCCCACTTGCCAGGTTAGACTGGCTCAATCTGCTCTACTGTGGGATCACAATCATTTGAACAAACCCCCTCAGGGCAGCAATATCCAGGCAGCCAGCGCTGTCTCAGAAGAGCTCCTAACATGATTCCCCATGAATTTGTAATTTTGTTTATGTATATTAAAAGCACAGCATAGGAAAAATATAGCATACTGATGATGGGAAATTTTTCTAACCTGCTTTCATAAAGCAATAAGATTTCTCTGAAATATTGTCAAAACTCAGGACACACAGTGTTTATGTATTAAAAGAGGATAAGGGGCAGGTCATAAAGGTCCAATTTCAGAAGAATTGTCAGTCCAGAGGGCTACTTCCTATAAATCACCTTCACAATTTCAGATGCAAGTAACAGACAGTACAGTAAATATTTTGTCATATGTTGTTAGTGAGAGAGGTGCTCTCTAAAAAAGTCTAATTTTATTAGAATGTTCAGATGCTGTTTAAGAGTGCAGCAAAGAGGAATCCATTCTACCTTAGATCATTTAATAGTTATACGGCTACACCTTAATCTCCCTTTACACACACATACACACATACACACCTATACACATACATAACACACATAACAAATATACACATATATAATTTATTTATGGCATTAAATGAGGTAAAATAAAGAATTCAATATTTTATAATAGTTTATATTAAGGACATCTTTCTCATTGTTTTACATTATGTGTATTCATGAAAATGACCATATAACTAATTATCATCATTAAGATTAGCATAAATAAAAGTATTTTACCCCAATGACCAAAAAGACCATTCTCCAGTAGATTGTGTGTATACACACACACACACACACACACACACACACACACTACAAGAAAGTCAATCATTCTGTTGAGGGTAAAGAAAAGAGTTATTCACCATTTAATAAAGTAGCTAATTCAGCAAATTTTCATTTTTTAACTAATACAATTCCATTCTCCACCCCCCCCATAATATGATGCTATAAAGGGCACAGTTTACTTAATCTGCCAATTATCTCTAACTAATGTACAAATAAGAAATCTAGAGTAAATATATGAATGAGTACATTTGTAGTATTAAATCAAAATACACTGTCAGCTCTTGAGGAAAGAATATTTAAGAATATATTAACTCTTTCACATCACTGGGTATGCATATATAGAATATTTTGTGACATTTAAAATAGATTGTGTTTATTTTGCTAAAGAGATCCTTGACTTCTTTCCCATATATTATCTCATTGGTTTTTCACAACTGCCTTCATAAAACATGCTTTGGTAACTAGCAATTTCTATTAACATACAAAGTGTTATTATTTTTGGTTTGCTGAGTCAAATCATTTGCCTTATTGCCATCACGGCAATCATCATCATCGTTGTCGTTATCATCACCATCACCATCATCATCATCATCATCACCATATTATTATTTAAGGAAATTATCAGTTGCCCTTTATTGTTGGATAGGTTAAGTCAAACAAAAATTAATTGGACTGTCAGAAACAAAAAAGGATTGTATGTAAGAGTGTAAATGACATGGATAGAGCTAGAATGTATTATGCAAAAGAAGTTAATCAAAGAAAGACAAATACCAAAGGATTTCACTTATATGTAGAACTGAAGAAAGAAAACAGATGAACATATGGGAAGGGAGGGGAAAGAAGAAAGAAACAAACCACCAGAGACTCTTAACAATAGAGAACAAACTGAGGGTGGATGGAGGGAGGTGGGTGGGGAAGGGATATGTGGATGATGGATATTAAGTATGGCACTTATGATGAGCACTGGGTGTTGTATGTAGGTGATGAATCAATGTATTCTACTCCTGAAACCAATATTTTACTGTATATAACTAACTAAAATTTAAATTAAAAAAAAAAAAAAAAGGAGTGTCAACAACATGGGAATAAAAAAAGGAAAAAAAAAATTATGTGTTTCCTTTGAAAATCTCTTCCAGGGTTGGAATAGCAGTAAGTTATTATTAACCATTATTGAGGACCTACATATATTAAGCACTATGCTATATGTTTCATTTAGTTTACCTAGTAATGCCCTGAGGTAGCTATTCTTATCCTCACATTGTCACATTGTCCCATTATCCTCTGGGCTAGAGACAGAACCAGGACTCCAACCTGGATTCACATGACTTCAAAATTTAAACATTTCTCACAACTAGAAAAAAGGGAGGATCTAAGAAGGTTAGCAAATTTTGCAGATAAAATGTTATAACAGCCTATACAAACACCACAAAATACTACATTTGTGTGTAGAAAATGGGGATCTGTAGCAATCTGTATTCTAACACCTTAAATACAAAGCTGGATGCCAGAAACTCTAAACCAGAATAATTTTGCTTCCAGTTAGCTAAAGATCTAGATTTATTTTGTTATCTATGATATGGAATCGTAGATAAGTTTGGACTTCATGGTCACTTTACTTCTATTATTTCGTAAGTATGAAGTAATTAGTGTTCTTCCCAGTTGAGGTCAAGACCCATATTTTCTATTGTTTAATACTTCCACTGTTTAGAATTTAGTTTCTCTAATTTAGAAACCAAACATCAGTTTTCAGTTTCAGGTTCTTTGTAAGTATATTTTTTCTTTATATCCCTGAAAAAAGGTTTTATTCAAGAAATAATTTACAAAACTTCAGTATCATAAACACTAAGACCCAGAGTTTAGCCACCTTGGCTCAAAGTTGCATAAACAATCAGTGAATTGTTATGAATTCACTCTAAATGCAATGTCATGCTTCGAACATAAAATGAAATTCTCTTAATGAAGCACACAAATTTCTCTGCACTTTGTACTGTGCACATATTATCTACTGTGGTAATCTAAGGAAAATACATTAAGTTCCTAGTTATAAACAGAATCTCATTAAATGCATGAATATGTAGAAGAAATGAGAAGAAAACATGGTCTGGTAATTAATGGACTGGACTGTCAGTTCAATAAAAATGGTCCCTAATCTTTCACTAACTCAGGTATTTGTCCTTGAGAAAATATCCTCACTATTCCATAAAACCTCAATTCATTCTACTAGAAAGAGAGACAGACAGACAGACAGAAAAGCAGAAAAAAAATTTACAAATAATTCTAGTATTCAGAATGTGCTTGAAAATATTTCAATATACTAGCGTATAAATTATTAGTTGTGTACAAAATTGTTTTATAGGAATGTTAGTATCAATACAAATACAAAAAATAAGTATACAGTTATGATTTGTTTCCTATTCTTAGTAAAAAAAATAGATTTCTTTTTAAATTTTAAGGGTTTCAGGGGTACCTTGTTGGCTCAGTTGGTTGGGCATCAGACTTTGGCTCAGTACTGACAGCTGAGAGCCTGGAGCTTGCTTTGGATCCTGTGTTTCCCTCACTCAGAGTGTCCCTCTGACACTCGTGCTGTGTCTCTCAAAAATAAATAAACATTTAAATAAAAATTTAAATTTTAAGGGTTGCAAATATGTAAGCCTTGGGTAACTTCATATACTAGTTGCAAAATAATATTTTTGTTTTACTCTTTTTAAAACTTTCTTATTGAGGACTCCTCCTTAATTATGTTAGTAAAAGCCAAAGAATTTGAATAAACACCCGTTAACAGATTCAAAATTTGTTTACCTAAACAAAACCATATCATAGAATTTTAACAATAATGAAAAATACAACCCACCATCTCAGGAAGTATTGAGTATTAAATGATAAATAGTTTATATTTTAAAGGGGAAAAATAAGTATTCTGAAAATCTTTACAACGTATATATCTGTAGATTATTTAATAACTGGAAAAGTATAGTCTCTAATTCCCTGAATGTCTTCTATATTTACTCTGTAATCATACCACTTTTCCCCCAAACTTCAAAATATAAGTAAATGAGGGGTGCCTGGGTGGCTCAGTGGGTTAAGCGTCCGACTTCGGCTCTGGTAATGATCTCAGGATTGGTGAGTTTGAGCCCTGCCTCAGGCTCTGTGCTGGCAGCTCAGAGCCTGGAGCCTGCTTTGGATTCTGTGTTTCCCTCTCTCTCTTCCCCTCCCCTGCTCGCACTCTATCTCTCTCTCTCAAAAATAAATAAACATTAAAAAAAATCTTAAAAGTAATTCGGTTTGAAACTGCTTAGTTAAAAGTGCCTTAAGTAGTATCGTCTAGTTAAGATAAGTGTTTCTGGAAATTATTTAGCTTGTACACAAAGAATGCTACAGCCTGCATTTCTAGCACCTTTTTTTTTTTTTTTTTTTGGAGGGCATTATAAAACTCATGAGTTTGGATATACAATTTTGATGAATACTAAAAGGATTTATATCTTCTATTTATTACATATCTATGCCTCAAACATGATTGTCTGAGAGGAAAGTCATGAGGAAAGTCAAGAAAATCAAGAAACAAAATCAGAGTTGGAAGTCTACTGACATTTACACCTTGCAGTGAAACACATCAAAAGAACAAAAGATGTATTTATAGACGAATAGTAAACAATGCCAATTGTAGTAGCATTTAGAAAGTGTGTACATAGTCATTTACTGCAAAATTCTTTCAACTTTTGTGTATACATAAAAACTTTCATGATAAAATGTTGGAAAAATAGAACTCAATTAATGTTCTTTATCAGATCATTAAACTTTGTAATATATGAATGCCAATACTACCATGACAAAGTATGTGTTACTGTATTTGAACATGGGGTATTAAAATAGTAAAAAAAAAAAGGCTTAAAAAATCTATAAACAACATTTCCTCTCTGCACCTTATAAATTATACTTTAAAATTTATTCTGAGACAAGTACTTGGAAAGCCAGTGGGCCTCCCTCCCAATGCGGGCACGCGCGCATGCACACACACACACACACACACACACACACACACACACGCACACACACACTTGAGAAATTCCAGGTACAGCCCATTAAATGCTCTGACCCAAACCTAAGAAAGCAGGCCTTGTTTAAACAATGACTTTTATTCCTCTTACTGAAATTAATGAGTCAACCATGTGAATATAATTATTGGAAAAAAGAAACAAGGACACAAATATGGACATATTAAATATTAAAAGTCCAAATATGGACTTTAAAAAATACAATATATATTGTGTGAACCAAAAGAAACTCTTTTAAAATGTCTTCATTAATTAACAATTTAAATATTTAGTGAGTTCCAGTTATAGAAGTTACTAAATAAATAAAGACAGTGTTTCAGGTTTTAAATTTAGGCACCTTTTGTTTAATTGTGCAAAATCAAACTACTATTTCTGTACTGTAAGTTCTTATGTTTAAATGTTATAATTTGAATTAATGGGAAGAATAACAGTATAGAGTAAGAAATAAACTTCTTCTACACATATATGAAAAAAATGTGCCGTATTAGAATGTCCATCTTAAAAGAGATAAAATTAAATTTTTATTTGTTTTTAAGTGAAACTATCTAGAAAATGAAGTGGGGAAATGAGGTATGCTAGAGAAAACTAGAGAATTAGGAGACTGAAAGAATACTTGTAGAGTAGAAACAAGAAATGAAAGAGCAGAACATTGGAGAAAATAAGATAGGCTTAATTTGGTACTGCTATTTAAAGTTAGTAGGGTTTCACACCTGAAGGACTACAGATTATTGGAGTTAGGAAAAACATTAAATTAAAGTTTAAATCAAAGTTTTATACAAATTCACAGTGGACAAAAAAATCAATCTATATCATTAGTTTACCTTAACATGTCCATAGTGCCATCAACAGTTTGTTAAGTAATGACAGGGATTACGAAGGTAGAGTCTCCTCGTAAGTGTTTATACAATTGGCTTTAAGTGATTATTTGAAGAAAAGGTGACAGAGAAATGGGAAATTATTATGTTGGAAAAAGTAAAAATTGAAAATTAAGGCCCACATATGGATGTGAGTACAGTGCAAGTATCTGTAGTAAATATTAAAGCATACTAAATTTGGACTCAACACAAGAAAACCTAGGTTCCAATCCTGACTTTGCTTGGATAAAGCAAAATATCTTGTTTAAAACTACTTCCATCTCTGCAAAATGAGTTGTTCCATCTGAATATTCTCATCGAGCCTTTCTGCATGTAAAATTTCAGGTTTCTATGTACCAGAATATCTGGAACATTTTTTTTATGGCCAAGATGCTGCTTGCTTATACACAGAGATCATCTCTAAGAGAGAGACAGAGAGAGAAAGAGAGATTATATAAATGGATATATTTGATTATAGGAAGAGATAATGGAAAAAAAATAAAAGACAGGAATCAAATGAAAAGGAAATGAGATATTCTTGATGGGTTAAAATCCACATGGTAATGAACAATTTATGAAGATTATTCTTAGCTAAAATTGAGTAAACGAAGCTTAAACACAGAGATAAGGTCAAAAATATGTTAATCTGTGTCATCTCTATATACCTAATAAAATAATCTATAAAACTATGACAATTCAGGAAGTAGGTACTCCCTTTGACAAAAGAAATCCCTAATAGAATCCAAATTAATGTTTTCTTTGTATTAAAGACATTAAAATACTGTCCAATGATTCTAGTCAAAGACTATCTGAAGAAAAGAATTAAGAGGCAAAAACAAACTACATAAGATGACTTAATTATTGAGGGACAAATAGCTGCTCAACATTTAGATGTTTTAATGATTCAGCAAAGAAGGGTAGTAATAAAAGCACAACTTCATAAAACTTTGCATTTTAATCTTATTTTTCAAGAGACAAAGTTATTTAAAAAAACTCTTATATTTTGGTAAGTGGGATTTTTTTTTATAGAATAAAAGATAAAAGCAAAGATGGATTCTGTTTTTTGGGGGGGACTTGAAGCTTGTAAAATATGGGAGGGACTCTTTTCTTTTTAATTTTTTTACCGTTTTATTTATTTTTGAGACAGGGAGAGACAGAGCATGAACAGGGAAGGGTCAGAGAGAGGGAGATACAGAATCTGAAACAGGCTCCAGGCTCTGAGCTGTCGGCACAGAGCCCGATGCGGGGCTCGAACTCACCGACCGCGAAATCATGACCTGAGCCAAAGTCGGACGCTTAACCGACGGAGCCACCCAGTTGCCCCTGGGAGGGACTCTTTAAGAGGATAAAATTAAATTTACAAAATAAGGGACAAATGTATATATTTATTTTTAAGGACAGTGTAAATCCCATCAAATCACTTATTTTATAAATCCAACAAATGCCAAAAACATATATTCCAACTGGTAGATCTTTGATTACTGATGGATACAACTCTATAATAACTTTCTTTCCGGGGCATCTGGGGAGCTCATTTGGTTAAGCAGTTGACTCTTGATTTCATCTCAGGTCATGATCTCATGGTTCGTGAGTTTGAGGCCCACATTGGGCTCTGCACTGACAGCGCAAAGCCTGCTTGGGATCCTTTCTCTCTCTCATGCTCTCTCTCTCTCTCTCTCAAAATAAATAAATAAACAAACAAAAGATAATATTTTTTTCCTATTTTTGGCTGTGTAGTCTGATCACCTCTTCATATGACAAAGATTTTGCAAAACTATTTTTCTATAGAAAATCTAAAGGGATAATTCAGATTTTCATTTCTCCTGTAGTTTCTTTTAACTTCACAACCTATTATTGGTAATGCCATGAAAATTGTTAGAATTGCTGTCAACCTTGGAAAAATATCTATCAAGATTTTTTCCATATGAGCTGTATGATTCAGAATTTCCCACAGAATAGCTTCTGCTCCACACATTTCAAGTCTTGTTTCTTCTCCACTGCCCACATATATCCATAGCAAGGCTCCATTATGCATATGAGTAACTTTCTACCACGTTTGGCCCTGTATTTCTGTAGTATATAGAGAAGTGTTTGGGAAGAAAAATCAGAATAGAAAGTGAGATCAATGTTACCTAACTATAGTTAAATTATCTTTCTACTGCAAATTAAAAAAAAAAAAAGCATAATTTTGTAAACCCATTGCTAAAGCCCCTCCCAAGGCTTTGAAAGAAACTAGCCCAAACGGTTTACTGTCATAATCAACTTGCCTCTGAATACAAGTAGCTTTAGGTAGGATAAGAAATAGAAAGAGTAAAAAACAAATTCGATTTTAGAACTATATAAGAGTAAGGGTGAAGTGCAAATATAAAATTGGATACATAGAATTTTGGCCTCAATTTTCTCTGGATAACTCTATGGAACAAAAGTAACAAGGAGTATATGTTAGTTATTACTTATATCTAAAGGCATGTCAGAAACCTTAAATTCTCATCAAACAAGAAATAAATTAATACTTCAGAATTGTCCTGGGTAATCATACCTATTCACAATTACAACCTGCAATGGGTTGAATACTGTCCTCTCTAAAATCATGTGACCTTATTTAAAATAAGCTTTGTTGCAGATTGTATTAAGGTAGAGATCCAGATAAGAACATAGTGGATTAGGGTGGGCCCTAAATCCAGTGAGAATGTTTTATAAGAAAGAAAAAAGGAAAAGACACAGAGATGCAGACAAGAAGGCAATGTGAAAATTGAAGCAGAAACCAAAACAATGCTGGGTGCCTGGATGGCTCAGTTGGTTGAGTGTCGGAATTCAGCTGAGGTCATGATCTCACAGTTTGTGGGTTCAAGCCCCCCGATGGGCTCTGTACTGACAGCTCAGAGCCTGAAGCCTACTTCAGATTCTGTGTCTGCCCCTCCCTGCTCACGCTGTATCTCTCTCTCCTTCAAAAAATAAATAAATATTTTTAAAAATTAAAAAAAAAAAAAAAAGAAACTGAAAAAATGCATCTACAAGCCAAGTAATGCCTATGATTGCCAACAACCACCAGAAACTGGGAGAAAAGCTTGGGGCAATATCTACCTGAGAGCTTCCAAAGGAACCAACCCTACTGATACCTTGATTTGGGACTTCTGGTTTCCAAAACTGAGAGAAAAAATTTTTGTTGTTTCAAGTCATTCAGTTGGTGGTAACTTTTTTATGTTATCAGCAAGAAACCAATATACTATCTCTACCTAGTAACATCTCCAAGATGGTTACCATGACAATAGATGTGTGAATTGTATGTTTATATGGGTCTAAACACCCAAAGAATAAAGGGGTTCCTCTCAGGATATAGCAAAAACACTTCACAGAATACGGCCATGCTCTAAATGTGTTTCCTCAGTCCTCCTAAAGTTAAATGTTTAAGCAACTGAATATCAAATAGGAAAGTCACTAATGTGTTGTTTCTGGGAAAAGTTAACAACTCTGTAAATTCCTTTTCTATGAGAAATATTACCAAACATTATAATAAAATATGATGCCTGACTTGGTATCATTCTCTGATTTTCAAAACCGTTTAATGTGCCATAATAAATAAGTGCCAAATACCATGTTAACTGGCCATTGTGGGAAGAGAAACCAATAAACATAATACTTGATCACTGGAATCACATTTCTTCTCTTTTTCTTTGGTAATTATATTCCCTCATATTCTCCTTTTTACTTTGCTTTTCAAGAACTTAACAGTATCTTAATTATCACTTCTGAGATGCCCATGTAATTTCTAAACCTTTTCATTGGTTAGTGAGTATCTATGGCTTGTCCACCCTGCTAAATGTTAATGTCATAGAGTGCAGTGGCCAGATCCTGTGCAACTTCTTTGCTCACAATGCCTAGTATACATGTCTTATGTATACTATAGATGCTTACTACCTGGAGGCACATTTATTACACCAACAATAATGTGATGTCTCCACAGAAGGGCACTCACTTTCAGAATTCCTTCAACTGTAAAGAACTACAGTTCAAATGGAGCAATCCATTTGAGAAGATTTGCATTCATGTTAGTTCAAAATTAAATCTATATGCAATTTGTTTACATGGAGTTCTATAGCTGTGCTAGTGGCTTTCCTTTCATCAAGGAAAAGCTCTAGTTGGTCATATTTAACTGTGCTGGTGCAAGGCCAAGGAAAAGCTCTTCATTAACATATATTCAGTAATTACCAAAGGCACATAGACACATCTCATTTCTACCCTGTCATTATGCTCACTGGCTTGGAAAATGTGATTGGGCCAAGTGGAACTGTCCCAAGCACATGCACTGTATATTCCTGGAAGGAGAATCCTGCAGTGTGCTCTATGGTCAAGGAGTCTGTGTCTCTCAGCAACTCTCCCATGGACAATTTCCACAGAGTCCCTGGTCACAATTGTCAAGACAGTCTTACCACTATGCAGTTTCATTTTGTTTTAAAACATCCTGATTTTATACAAGAAGGTTTTTTAAATTATTAAACCCATAAATGTTAGGAAATAGTAATTAACCCTCTTTCTCTCATCTTGCATTTTATGCATCAATCTGAAATGAATAAAACAACTCCGAATACTTTTATTATTTAGAAACTTTCTGTATGAAACTTTAGTGCATTAAATAAAAATAGACAATAGAAAAGTAGCCTCAGTAAATCACTATATGAATAAACAATAAAATGGTGTCTACAGGCCCATTATAAACTCTTTGTCTCAAACAAACTCTGGGTAGCTCCTGGTGGTAATGTTCCCTCCATCATGTTTCTATTTAGTAATAAGGTGAAACTGGATTATTTTTGGCTAATTCCTATTGGTCTAGGCTTCCCCTGAGTATCGCCATTGGGTGGGGGCATTGAAGGTTGATTCTGCAGAAGAGGCACAGCGTAAATGTGTGCTGTCACTGGTTCATCCTGTCAACACATATTCAGTGCTCAGGACAGTTCATTTAGATCAGTAAAACAAAGATCAAAAATACCATGCCTCTGCCCTTGAGCAGCTCAAAATCTAGAGGACAAGACCTAATATATATCATATGTATTTTCCATGGTCTCTGTGCCATGCCATGCACATGTTTGGCACCATGGCAGTGCAATAGAGATAAACAGACAAAAGAGACAATGATTTTCCAATGTCCAAAAGGTCATGGAAACTGTCATCAAGGAGGTATCTGTATATATACAGATATCTCCTATAATATGCCTAATTTACATTTTTAAAATGCTGGTTTCTATAATATTCAAATTAACAGGTACACACCAGTTGGCTATATCATTTTTAAGGAAATTTTACTAGAAAAATGCTCCGACAAAATAGTATAACACGTTCACATATATTTTGGCAAGTAGATATAAGAAGAACTTTTATTATATTTCAGAGTATAGGTCTATACAGTGAAGCACGGCTACCCACTGCTCTCCCATTTTAACCACCAGGATGACATAAGACACAAAGATTTGGTTTCAGCAAGTTCATAGTTCGTAAAGAAATTGGGGCAGGGATACAGATAGGCCTTACTATCTCTTGAGCCACCCTGGATGGCCAAACATGGGATTTCCCACCACTTCTGTTATTCAGAAGAGCTATTCTTTTACAATAAAATGCTCTTGATGTTCCAAGCAGAGTATTCTATGACAAGAGCTAGCCAATTAAAGCATTTTCCCTCTTATAATGTTTTTGTATTAAAAGATAAGACTATGATAAATACTTTGCCTTATCTTTCATCAGTTTAATAATGCACTTCTTTATTCTCAGTTTAAAATCTTTTACATATCAATTGTGAATATAGATCTATAATTGCAGTCACTTTCTAGTAGGAAGACTAGTACCAGGTGATACAAAAATAAATTAATCAATAAAAGGTCTTAGACAGGGATCCTAAAGAAAGTAATCTGAGTAGATATCAGGATATCTATTATCATCTTTCTAGATATAATAATAGTAAAACAGAGAATGCATGTCCTAAGAAATATATTTATGGGTCCTATCCCAGCAGCTTACTTGCAACACAGTGTAAGAAAAATGCAGGGTCTCTCTCACTGGCTGTAGGGTTTCTAATGTTTCTTTAAAATACACTCATACATT
>NW_024412395.1:90048323-90094085 GCF_014898765.1 Herpailurus yagouaroundi
ATTCAGCATAAAAAAAATTATAACGAGGGGCACCTGGGTGGCTCAGTCAGTTAAGTGTCTCTTGATTTCAGCTCAGGTCATGATCTCATGGTCCTGAGATGGAGGCCCTACTTCAGGCTCTGCACTGAGAATGGAGCCTGCTTAAGATTGTCTCTCCCTCTCTCTCTTTCTCTCTCCCTCTGCCCCTCTTCTGCTTGCTCTCATTCCCTTTCTCTCTTTCAAACATAAAAAATAAACTTCAGAAAATATATGAGTAGATCCTAAAACTTATTAATATAACTTAAGAGACAGGAATGGGGGACTGAAAACTGAATTTGCAAAGTATACTCCACGATGCAAGAAAACTTTTCTCTGCTTAAACTGCAAACAAACAGACTGTACCTAATCCATCAATTACTTAGTCTTTGTGAATTAGTTTAAAAGTAGGTGGTAAATGATCAAACACATTTTAAATATAAAGCCAGCAGAGAGTAACGTGAGGTTCTTTTATGAATCAAAGTTTTCACTTCTCCATGTCCCATGTGTTACAGTAACCACTGAAGCGGCATATAGTATATAGGACACAGAGAGCCACTCTGCTAATCGGTCCCCACAGACCTGATGGTGCACTTTGCTGCAAAAGCAATTTTCATTTTGAACTCCAATACCCTTTAAGAGAACACCAGTGCTTCAAAAATAATCATATCATGGTTTGAGTGACTTAGAGCCTCCGTTTCAATTGCATGCACCCCCTCTCTTCCTCTGTCTCTCTCCTTTCTCCTTCCTTTGCCCTTAACTTTATGCCTAGAGATGAAATTCCTTTCATTTTTTCCCCCTGAAAACTAATACTAGGAGGAAGGATATTGTTATAGAAGACATTAAAGGAATATTTCTTTTCTCAATTACCTTTCCTTTAAGATTAAGATATAACCATCCAAAGGGAATGATTTTTAATCAGATATTTCTGCCCTGAGGCAGAAAAGATTCCCCTTTGAACCAGGACAGTTCTACAAGGAAAAAGTCTCCACTAAAAATCATACAAGAACTGTTGTTACAAAAGGGAACGCTGGAACAAGTTCCAGGGTAACTTGCCGGTTCTTTCTTGGGCCTTGCTCAGTGGGTTCTGAAGAGACTTGCGATTTTGTAAAGTGAGATCTCAAGGCAGTTACCTATGGAAACTACTAATCTCTCACTACTGCCGCTGATGCTACTTCCAAATGGAACCTCACTGCCTCCTGTACTAGGAGATCATCCTAGAGATGAATGAAAAGTGCAGAAAAGAAAAGGCCCCCTTCTCCAATGAAGAGTAAAATTGGTGACAGTATTGTTATTATTAGTGGAATATTTTCAGAACACTTCTTCATGCTAACAAAAACGATTTAAAAGAGAATACCTGTCAACTAGGTTTGAAGTTAAAACCACAGCTAAAGTCGATAAAAGTAGAAATTGGGCTTTAATTTAAACTGAAAATGGTGAAGGAAGGAAGGAAGGAAGGAAGGAAGGAAGGAAGGAAGGAAGGAAGGAAGGAAGGAAGGAAGGAAGGAAGGAAGGAGAAAGAAAGAAAGAAAGAAAGAAAGAAAGAAAGAAAGAAAGAAAGAAAGAAAGAAAAGGAGAGAAAAGAAAAAAGGAAGCAAAATTATATCAGTTTCATTTGCATAGCATCAGATATTATTCCCATATAACTTTTAATTTTGGTTTGTTTCTGCCAAACTTAATGAAAAAAACCTGTACTAACACATAGTTTTGTACCTAGTATCTACCTGAAGTTTGGAGACTTTGAAATCCAGATTTAACAGATAAACAAATGCCTAAATATTCAGTGTAGATGATGAAACACTAGTCAGAGCTGTTCTAAATTACAGCTGTGCACATACTGGGTATAAAAATGTCAAAATATCACACAACACCAAATTTGGTTGCCTCTTGCTCAAAAAGCCTTAATCAAATGGGAAAAGCTAAATTGAAGAGCTGCTTTGTGAACATGCATTTCAATAAACCATAATGTTTGTGAAATCAGAACATGCAGAAAGAAGATATCACTAAAAAGAAAATAATTCCCCATGAAAATTACCCATTTATCATATTTCAAATACAAATTTAGTAAATATTACTGCACACATATGCATAATGATAAAAGCAAACTGATAGGTAACAAAGGTCCCAGATTTTATATAGAAGTTAAAAACAAAAAAACAAAACCTTAGGAACGCATACTTGAATAGCTCTACGTTGCCAGTTTACCTTAGCTTATTTCAATGTATAAACTCCAGGTGATTGTTTTAGTAGAGAAACTCAGGATTTGAATAACAGATTTTCACCGATATTTCAATAAAATGCACCCCCCCAAAAAAACTCCAAAACACAATATTCTTATTCATTCTCATTCCTATACCTGACACCATTAGATCCCACAAAAGAATATAATTATAGCCCAGTAGCAATTTAATGATCATCTTAGAGAATTGTTAGTCGGTCAGGGATATATTTTGTGATAACCATGTCAAAATATAGGGCTTTTATTATAAATATTGTAAATTACTACTTATAATTATCTGAAAATCAACGGTGTGCTATGCCCAATGTAAAATTAATCTTCCCAGCAGAAAGGGCTTGGAACATCACCATCATATCAACTCTCAAATGCAATTTCTACTTAACATGCTCTAGGAGAGGGTGGGAACCATAAAGGTTATCTCACAGTAGATGATTTATGGAGTATGTAGAATAGTGTGCTTAAAGTTATCAAATAGCCAAGGAATTTCACTAGAAGTTTTGGTACAACATCTTGAAATTGGTGAGAAAAGAAATTGTTTGATTACACTAACAACCTTGATCCTTTAATTTGATAGGATGAAAATGACATTTTCAGAACAATGAGATAAAATCTAATATCACAAAAATCAAGATCTCATAGGAAACAAAGTCATGTAAAACTCCTTGCAGCTCTTTGTAAATTAACTTTATTATATGATACACTCACATTGGTGCAGTACAGTACAATATAAGTATGTAAATATCTATGTACATCTACAAAAATATGCAGGGACATATCTAATTAAAGATTTGTGGTTTTTTTGTTTTTGTTTTTTTTTTTTTCATTGTTTATTTATTTTTGGGACAGAGAGAGACAGAGCATGAACGGGGGAGGGGCAGAGAGAGAGGGAGACACAGAATCGGAAACAGGCTCCAGGCTCTGAGCCATCAGCCCAGAGCCCGATGCAGGGCTCGAACTCACGGACCGCGAGATCGTGACCTGGCTGAAGTCGGGCGCTTAACCGACTGTACCACCCAGGCGCCCGATTTGTGTTTTTTTGAAATAATAATAGCTGCTACCATTATTTGAGTTAATTCATATATGCATTTAGTTCTCCAATTTTGGGACCAATAAACTGTTCTGCTAAAGGTCATATACTAAATCAAGTATTTAAGCTTTGCGGGCACAAAGCTGCACACCTGACTCACCTACTCAATTCTGTGTGGTAGCATGAAAGCAGTTACTGATAATACATAATCAAATGAGTGTGGCCATTTTCTTTTCTTTTTTTTTTTAATTTTTTTCAACGTTTTTTATTTATTTTTGGACAGAGAGAGACAGAGCATGAACGGGGGAGGGGCAGAGAAAGAGGGAGACACAGAATCGGAAATAGGCTCCAGGCTCCGAGCCATCAGCCCAGAGCCTGACGCTGGGCTCGAACTCCCAAACTCCCGGACCGCGAGATCGTGACCTGGCTGAAGTCGGACGCTTAACCGACTGCGCCACCCAGGCGCCCCGGGTGTGGCCATTTTCCAATAAAACTTTAGTTTACAAAAACTGAACAACCAATGAGTTAATGAAGAAATCAAAAGCAAAATCAATAAATACACTGAGACAAATGAAAATGGAAGTACAACATACCAAAGTTTATGGGATGCAACAAAAGCAATTCTAAGAAGGAACTTAATGCCTACCTCAAGAAAAAAGAAAAGTCTCAAATAAACAACCTAAATTTATACCTCAGGATCCAGGGGAAAGAAATTAAGCCCATGGTTAGTAGAAGGAAGAAAACAATAAAGATCAAAGCAGAAATAAATAAAACAGAAACTAAAAAGACAACAGGGAAGATCAATGAATGAAACTAAGAGCTGGTTCCTGGAGAAGATAAACAAAATTGAGAAATCTTTAGCTAGACTCGCCAAGAAAAAAAGACAGAGAGATTTTCAATAGGCTCAAGTAAATACAATTGGAAATGAAAGAGACCTTATAAATGATACCACAGATATACAAAGGATCATAGGAGACTACAATGAACAATTACATACCAATATGTTGAGCAACCTAGATGAAAGGATAAAATCTGAGAAACATACAACCTTCCAAGACTAAACAAACAGAAAAACTGCACAGAACAATTATTAGCAAAAAAAAAAAAAAAAAAAAAAAAAAAAAATTTAAATTAGGAATTTAAAAACTCCTTACAAACTAAAGTCTAGGACTGATGGCTTAACTGGTAATTTCTGCCAAATGTTCAAAGATGAATACCACTCCTTCCAAACAATTCCAAAAAACATAAGTGGGGACACTTTTAAATTCACTTCCAGCATCACCCTGATACCAAACCATACAAGGACACCACAAGGGGAAAAAAAGGAAAAAAAAAAAAGATTAAAAGATTACAGGCCAATATCCTTGATGAACATAGACACAAAAATCATCAATGAAATATATGCAAATTGAATGCAACAATACATTATAAGGATCATAAACTATGATCAAGTGGGATTTATTCCAGAAGCAAGGATGGTTAAGCATTCACAAATCAATCAATGTGATAAACCATATTAACAAAATGAAGGATAAAAATCTTGATCATCTGAAAAATGGGAAAAAAAGCATTTGACAGAATTCAAGATCCATTCATGATAAAAACTTTCAACAAAGTGCATATAGAGAGAATGTAACTCAACAAAATAAAAGCCATGTATGACAAGCCCCCAGCTACCATTATACTCAATGGTAAAAAGCTGAAAGCTTTTCCCTCAAGATTGTGAACAAAACAAAAATGTCCATTCTTACCCCTTAAATATAGCATAGTATTGCAAGAAAATAATTAGGCAAGAAAAGTAGAAGTTATCCAAATTGGAAAGGAAGAACTAAAACTGCCATTATTTGGAGATGACATGATGCTACATAGAGAAAATCCTGAAGACTCCACCAAAAAACTCTTAAGAGTTAATAAATGAATTCCTTAAAGCTGCAGGACACAAAATCAATATATAAAAGTGTGTTGCATTTCTAGACACTAATAACAAACTATAAAAAAGAGAAATTAAGAAAAAAATCATTTATAATTTCATCAAAAGGAATAAAATAACTAATATATTTAACCAAGGAGGTGAAAGATCTCCTCCTTTCAATGTACACTGAAAACTATAAAACACTGATGAAAGAAATTTAAGAAAACACAAATAAACAGAAAGATATGCCATGCTCATGAACTGGAAGAACATTGTTAAAATGCCATACTACCCAAAAGAATCTACAGATTTAATGTAAGCCCTATCAAAATTCCAATGGCATTTTTCACAGAAATAGAATAAACAAACAATTCTAAAATTTATATGGAGCCACAAAAGACTCCAAATAGCCAATCTTGAGAATGAAGAACAAAGTTTCCTGATTTCAAATTGTATTAGAGAGCTATTGTAATCAAAACATTATGGTACTACAATAAAAACAGACACACAGAATAACAGAACAGAATAGAGAGCCCAGAAATAAACTCATGCAGACATGGTCAATTAATTTATGACAAAAGATCCAAGAATGCACAATGGGGAAAAGACAGTCTCTTCAATAAATGGCACTAGGAAAGCTAAACAGCAACATGCAAAAGAATGAAACTCAAACACTATTTTACACTGTATACAAAACTTAACTCAGATTAAAAACTTAAATGTAAGACATGAAATCATAAAGCTACTGAAAGAAAACATAGGCGGTAACCTCGACACTTATCTTGGCAGTAAGTTTTCGGATTTGACACCAAAATCAAAGGCAATAAAAACAAAAATATACAAGTTGGGCTACGTCAAACCAAGAGGCTTTTGTGCAGTAAAGAAAACTATAAAAAATGAAAAGGAAACCTACTGAATGGGAGAAATACTTTCAAATTATCTGAAAAGAGGTTAAGATAAAAATATATAAAGAATTCATATAATTCCTTAGCAAAAACGATAATAATCATCTTATTAAAATGAGTAGAGGATCTGAATAGATATTTTTTCCAAAGAAGACATAAATATGGACAACAGGTACATGAAAGGGTGTTCAACATCACTAATCATCAGGTAAATGCAAATAAAAAACACAATAAGATATCACTTTACATCTGTTAAAATGGGTACTATCAAAAAGACAAACAATAACAAGTGTTGGTGAGGATGTGTAGGAAAGGTAACCCTTGTGCACTGGGTGTTACACATAAATGATAAATCACTAAATTCTACTCCTGACACCAAGATTACACTATGTGTTAACTAATTAGAAATTAAATGAAAACTTGAAAAAAAAAATCATAGAAAGCCTAACTTCTTGTCTTAAATCTCTCATTCAGAGATGAAATCAGCTCAATTTATCTAATTTATACTGACTCTTCTGTTTTCTGACGGTCTTATACAAAGATTTAAACACCCATTGAACAAGCCATTAGCACTTCTGTTCTTACAATAATGAAAGTATTTAAAATGTGGGCAAAAAGAAAAATGTATGTGATTTTAAAATCCTTTCTGTTATATAATGTACATAACACTGAAGAGTCAATATAAACAGGTATTCAAAAGAAAGAGCAAAATAGCCCACAAAACTATAGGGATCTGTCACCATATCACCACCTGAATTTCTACAGTTCATAAAAGTCACTTGCCTTTTCAATGTGCCTGCAATTTAGCTATGCAGTTGGAAATTACAGTGACTACTCACCAACCTAAATGCCATTTGCCCACATCCCCAGAAAACAGGATGCCAGAAAGAAATCAGAAGCTGAAATAAGAGTAGACCAAGGAACTTGCTTTATGATGGGTATGCTCAATTCACACCTTCAGGATTTATAAAATTGGGAGGTAGCTCTAGCCATTCATGTTCACACATATTTATGTCTAAAGCAAGCCAGCCAACCTGCATGATCTACATCCATTAAAAACATGCAGATATGCTGTCAACTGATATTTGAGTCTTGTAGTACGTAGTTTAGATTTTTTTTTTTTTGCCATTAGAAATTATTTGTGCATTTAATAATAGGTACTCAATTTAATTCAATGGGATGATTAGATTACCTACTCGGAGATAGCCGGGGCAATACAAATAAATACAGGCCCAGAAATTTTAAGTTTTTGTCTCAGTGTTAACATGAGATTCAAGGAACCAGTCACACATTCTAATGTCTAATACCAGTTTCTCTCTGACTCATGGAACCTTTTTGGAAGTAATACCAAATTTTTATACATGCTCAGCCCAACTATGATGGTTCACTAATTCATAACTTACTCTTTGCTTTGTTTTACACTTCGGTGGCATAGGTACTGATTTCTTTATCCATAACGGAGTATCATAACACCAAATACCTCTAAGTATCATGTAAAATCTCAACAACAATACAATAATTTTTTTCTGTTTCCTCTTCAGGGTGTTTGTTGTTATTGTTGCTGTTGTTGTTGTTGATGTTGCTGTTTTTTGTTTTTTTTTTTTATTTATTTTAGTGACTATAGAATAGAGATTAAGGCACTATTCTTTATCAGAAATTCTCCTAGTTGGCTGAGTTGGGTCATTTGCTTCTCCCATTGAGAAGTATGGAAGGAGATTCCCTTTGAATCTGGGTTGTACTGTGACCATGTTTACTGGTGGTAAATGACACACTGTCAGAAATGACACTATGTCAGTTCTGGCCTAACTTTTTTTTTTAATTTTTTTTTTCAACATTTATTTATTTTTGGGACAGAGAGAGACAGAGCATGAACGGGCGAGGGGCAGAGAGAGAGGGAGACACAGAATCAGAAACAGGCTCCAGGCTCTGAGCCATCAGCCCAGAGCCCGACGCGGGGCTCGAACTCACAGACCGCGAGATCGTGACCTGGCTGAAGTCGGGCGCTTAACCGACTGCGCCACCCAGGCGCCCCATTTCTGGCCTAACTTTTAAGAAGACTGGAACTTTCCACTTTTCTTTCTCTTGAAATATTTGCTCTTGGAGTCCTAAATAACAGGTAAGAAGTCTGATATCCCTGAGGGTGTCATGTTTTGAGGAAGCTTAAAATAGCCATTTGAACAGTCTTAGAGAAGGAAAGGTGGAAGGCAGGAAAGAGGGAGGAAAAGGCAAGAGAGAGAGTGAACAGTCATTCCCGCTGAGGTCCAAGGCATTGTAGAGCAGAGACAAGCCATCCCCACTGTGTCTTGCTCAATATCATGTCCTGGATAATTAAGAAAAAACATATTATAAACTGTTTTAAGCCAATTTTTGCATTAGTTTTCTATGCAGAAATGGAAAACCAGAATTCTTTCTATATTCCAGTATCCTATTTATTTCCATGAGCAGTTATTATATGTTATTAATACTTTAAAATCTGTTAATTTACTCTCTCTGTCCCAAAAATAAATAAACGTTGAAAAAAAAAATTAAAAAAAAGGGGCGCCTGGGTGGCGCAGTCGGTTAAGCGTCCGACTTCAGCCAGGTCACGATCTCACGGTCCGTGAGTTCGAGCCCCGCGTCGGGCTCTGGGCTGATGGCTCAGAGCCTGGAGCCTGTTTCCGATTCTGTGTCTCCCTCTCTCTCTGCCCTCCCCCCCATTCATGCTCTGTCTCTCTCTGTCCCAAAAATAAATAAACGTTGAAAAAAAAAATTAAAATCTGTTAATTTATTTATCTACTGCCTATCTGTTTATAGAGTGGAGAAACCTGTGAAGGCAGAATCACTATCTGATTTAGACTTTCAGTATTATTATAATGTCTGAAAATGAATTATTATGTGTTAAAGGAAGGGAGGGAGGTGATTTGATTATTAGTAATGCTGGCTCTTTTTTGGTAATCAACCATTTTACCATGCTTATTACACAAGTGATACTCAGATTGGTAGAAAATAGGTTAGAAAAGTATTTTTTTTCATATGTGATCTTTTCTAAATCATTTTAGTAGCACTTTCTTTCATATGCTACTTTCAGAATATCTTTTTTTTGAAAATGATTCCAAAAGTTCTCATAATTTATGGTTACATACTTAAAGATTCCTCACAGTATCTGTACTTATGTCTTACCTCTTTAAATTA
The DNA here is from genome assembly GCF_014898765.1 of Herpailurus yagouaroundi. Taxonomy (NCBI): domain Eukaryota; kingdom Metazoa; phylum Chordata; class Mammalia; order Carnivora; family Felidae; genus Herpailurus; species Herpailurus yagouaroundi. The sequence goes on from NW_024412395.1 coordinate 90,057,593, forward strand.
ATTTTCCAAAATCACAACACAACAACATAGTCTCAGTGATTGAAAATCATCTCTATGAGCTCTTCATTCCTTCTAAAATGTTATTTTTTTACAATTGTCAGTGCACCTTCCTTTCCTATAGTGCTCTTTCTTGTCTAATAAGCAAGTAGGAATCAAAGAGACACTTCCCAATAGACTTTTCTTGACAAAAGCCTATTCCTTTTATCTCACAAATATGAACTGCACATTTAGATTTGGAATTCTTCCAGGTACACTCAGTAATAATACTATCAAATGTTTGTGGAGAGTGCTTCCAGGTTGATAGATATCCACATTCTCCTTTAGAGGGAACAGAAGCCAAGTCAAGAGAAGCAAAGGCCAGATGTTCTAAAAGTTTCACTCAGATAAATCTCCTCCTGAGGTTATTTGGCAAATTTAAGAGTCCAGCTCTTTATAAGATTTAAGATTAACTAATTCCCCATTACCATTTTTTTAAACGCTTATGGTCAAAGCAGAAAATACAGAATGTGAAAAGCTGAGCCTTACCCAGCCGGGTAAGACTCTCAATTTCAGCTCAGGTCATGATATCACAGTTCCTGAGATTGAGCCCCGTACCGAGCTCTATGCTAACATTGCAGAGCCTGACTGGGATTCTCTCTCTCTCTCTCTCTCTCTCTCTGTATGTATCTCCCCCAATCTATCTTTCTGCCTCTCCCCCACTCATGCATATTAAACATTAAAATATATATATACATATGTATGTATACACATATACATATGTACATATGTATGTACATATATACATATACATATACATATATACATACATATATATGTATATATATTTGTGTGTGTCTATCCCCAGACATATACACACTTTGCCAAAAAGGTGTTGAATTTGATTCTGACATGTAGCTACAGTATCTGGATCATTTTAAACTTTAAAAAAATAATAAGTACTGGGTGATGTATATGCAACTGTTGAATCACTATATTGTACAACAGAAACTAATACAACACTGCGTTTAATTCTGGAGTTAAAATAAAATTTAAAAAAAAAGAAAAAAGAGTAATTGACAAAAGTTAAAGGATCTTAAAGTAGAAGATAAGTGTTCAGCAAATTCTATTTCTTTTTCCTCTTGTTAGGCACACAAGAAGACTTTGTTTTTCACTCTTCCATAAAGTTAGAGGTTGGATCATATGATTAAGTTGTGGCCAGTGAACTGTGAGCAGATGTGACGTGGTCTCTTCCAGTCTCAAAGAAGTGGTTCCCCATAGCTTTACTTTTCTCTCCTACAACAACCTTAGAGTCATGTGTTACACCTGTAGCCCCAGGGTGGTAAAGAGTCACCTGACCAGCATCAAACTACAAAGTAAAAAAGAAAAAAAAAAACTTTTATTGGATTAAACCACTAGGAATACATGGGTTGACAGATGGGTCAGTTTGCAGTAATCACCACAAATGACACTAGGACTAGGAATTTAAGTTTTAAAATTTGATTCAATACCCTATGATACTATGAGATAATTTTTTTTTGGTTGGGTGGAAATAATTCCAAGTTTTTAGAATTATAGATTAATATTCTCTATGTCTCTATATGAAGCTAAGCTAAAACTCCATTGAACTTAGAATTTATAATTTTTTTCAAAAATACAAAATGAGATTTGAAAATAATGTTTTTATTTACAACTCAGCTATCAAATATATATGTGTATATATATATATATATATATATATATATATTTAAATTATCAAATAAAGGCATCAAGTTAAAAGGTATACATTTGACTTACTTGGCAAGTTATTATAGACTATATGTTTACACTAATGTGTATGTTGCTTACTGAAATATTTACATATATTTATTGAATAGTGAGGGCCATTATTACACTTTTATATATGTGGATTTCTAGCCAACACAGTATCCCTTCATGGTATTCCTTTACCATTTCTGGAAAAAGAAAGAAAAATATGATTCTCCACTCCAGATTCAATAACAAGTGGCTTATTACAGAGACATGAGAAAGTTTTATTAGTATTCATTTTTACCTAGTTATAAGACTATCATATCATATGGTGTATTAAACTTTTCTTATTATTCAATTGGTGGTCTTATAATCATACCTATTCTTATAGTTATCTCTCATTCTTTCATAAAATAAATAGCAAATCTGTAATGCTACATATTTGATACATTGAGTTTTTGAATTCCAAGGTTCAAAATGTTTGCAAAAGCAAACACACAGAAGTGAATTGTGAACTAGTGGCTTAAGAAGAGTCTGGATAGGAATAGCAAATACCCTATATAGCATTTAGTACGAATCAACTATTGACCCATATGCTTTTACATTCTTCCAATATCCTTAAACTAACTTCAGCAGGTCAGTAATATTATTACTTATATTTTTTTTTAATTTTTTTTTAAGTTTATTTTTGAGACAGAGAGAGACAGATCATGAACGGGGGAGGGTCAGAGAGAGAGGGAGACACAGAATCGGAAGCAGGCTCCAGGCTCTGAGCCATCAGCCCAGAGCCCGACGCAGGGCTCGAACCCACGGACCGCGAGATCGTGACCTGAGCCGAAGTCGGACGCTTAACCGACTGAGCCACCCAGGCGCCCCTATTACTTATATTTTAAAGATGAGGCATTGAAGCATGAAAAAGTGAACTAACTTATCAGAGCTCATATAACTAGCAAATGGTGGGGGCAGGATTTATACCTAAGAAATGTGGTTCCAGGGTCCATATAATTAATCAAACCATTATTCTCTCAAATTATTTCATTGCATACAAAAGATTATCTTTATCCCGAGTATCTTGAGTTTGGCTGCTTCTTATTCATAAAACTACCTATACTGAGCAGAGCCCTTAGAACATAGCAGCCATTCAAAAAAGATTTTTACTTGAATTAAAAAAAAAAAAATCAAGGGAAGATGCCAGTTTAGATATCTGTTCCCTCATAAAAAAGCATATTAATATCTGGAGAGAAAATTCAAAACAAATCATCATAGATTTAACAAAAACAGGGAAATGAACTGTTTTTATTCCAAATTCAACAAGAGACTAAACTAGAATGCCATTTGGAATGTAGATGGGGACTTTAAGCAAAAATAGATGAGGTAATTAAACACCCATGTAGGACATATGGCTTAGAGATAGCTTCCCCCTGGAAACTAGTCATTCACAAAGGGAAGGGAGGATAGAGAGAAAGGTTTCTGAGAATGTGCACATGGATCTTGGCCAATAGCACACATGAGGAGTCTTCATTCTTAAATGTAAAGAAACCTCACAATTATTCATACTTGAGATCACCCAGAGCCAAAAGTTTCCCTGTGATCAAGCGTATATAACTCATTGCTCAGAGGAAAATCACTATGGAACACAGGATTTTTTTTTTCTTTTTTACTCTTCTGATTATAACTCAAAACCTCTTTTTCAGGCACTTTCCCCCTAATTTTTGTTTCCACTATTTGTTTAATTTAATTTCTTAGAAAAGCTATGTCATAAGCCATCTGATGACTTTGTAAATGCAAAGAGCCAATGTTGTGGAACAGACAATCTAATGACATAGTGTTTAGTGTTCCCTAAAGCAGGAGACAGATGAAGAGAAACGGTGAACCAGCAACCTTAGCATAATTAAGACAAGCCTGAGTGCTTGCCATGGTGCCATTACATTAATCTCACATCAGTGGCACCTGGCTAAAATTTATGAGATATGTAAAAGGGGCCTTTCCAACTGACCTTGATAAGACAGAGTTATTTATCACGTGAGAGAATAGTCAGCAAGCAAGGGGGAATGAGGTATATTAGAAGTAAGTTGGCAGAGAGATTTAAGGGCAGTGGGCTGCAAATACACTTTGACTAAAAAGATCCAGAGAAGCATTTCCATTACTATGAAGCATCCTTGATAAGTAAAACATAAAATCATACATCATGTTAATAAGCAATACATATGACAAGAGTAACAGTAAATGCCAAGTTTTAAACTGATGCCAGTTTATTCATTTAATATGTTTTAATGTGTGTTTATTGAACAAATGGGACTTTGTGACTGCAATGGATCCCAAATGATCTCATCCCCAAATAAGTAAGAAAAATATATTCTTTGTGAGCTCCTTGAAGGCATTATCTCACTTCATTCCCCACTGCATTTCCAGGGCCTACTCTAAAGCCTGAAATATTTTGGTGCTAATAAATCACCAGATCTTTTTATGGCTGGCTGCGTCCTGTTCGTTAGGTCTCCATTCATACATCACCTCCACAGAGAGGTCTTCCCTGATCACCCCATCAAAAAGAATGCCCACCATAACGAAGTTTTTTGTGTCCTGCCTACATGTTTATTACTTGATTTTCTTCCCTAGACTCAAGGTCCCTTGTCTTTCCTGTTGCCCTTTATATGCCAACATAGACACAAAACCTGGAACAAAACATGGGTAGGTTCATTTCATTTCAAATGAATGAAAGAAGAGTTGCTTATTGAATGGACTGTACAAATTAATAAACAAAGGAGTGATGGCTATTATGCTTCAAGGTATATTCTGGAAAATATATACTTTTAAATCATCATGTTATCAGTAGAAACAAGCTGAAAAATCTGATGACTACTCTTCAATAAGGACTTCATTGTGATAAAATCAGTAACACTATAATCCATTCTTGATTGTTTATCTTTAAAAATCTCAGACCTGTTCAGCAGTTGCCATTAATGTTGTTAAATATGACAAGGCTTCTTAAGCCATGACCTGTTCTGTACTTTAAACACTGCAACAAGAAATACAGAGGGAAAACAGCAGTGTGTTTTTCTTGTTGGAATTTTGTCTATCCTATGTCTATATAAACTCCACCACATAAAATAGTAGTACTTCAATCTATAGAAATTGCCATAATGTAAGTGACATTTTATTTCTGCTCATGGGCCAACTAGTCAGCACAAGGGTCCTTTATTTTATTTTTGTGTAATGGACAATTTGAAGATTTCTTTTTAACTTTACCAAATGTAATTGAATTTATACTTCTACTAAAATGGAGATGGATGGATATAATTCTATCTTTACACAATGAAAGCCTTATGGACTTTCCAGGGATGGGGAAAGGCAGCACAGCTTCTGGGTTTTACGTAGAAAAACCACATTGAGTCAAGTAGACCTGATTCATTTTAGGTCACACCAGTCACATAATGGTTTTGTACATTTAAATTCTGATTTGTTATCATTCCATATTTGACGACTCTTCTATGCAAAAACACAGTCTAGCTGAAATCTGCAAATCACACAGAACAATTTTTCTATTCTTTTACTACACCTTAAAAACGAAAGAATTAAAAGTTAGGCACATCTGGCAGCTGTTATTTGACAATGGAAGTAAAAAAGCAAACTTTCCTTAAAAAAACAAATTAATAAAATTAATATATCAATATTTGAAAAAAGTGTTGATTTGCCACACTTCCTAGCATAATTGTTCACTTTAAAAACCCAATTAACATTCATATCCATACAGAAAATTAATCACGCATAGCATTTGTTTGGATTTTGGAGCTCTATTCTGGATCTATGTCAGAGACACAGGATATAACTATACTTCAGGGATCATAAAAATTTTGGATGATTCCTTTTGCATATACATTACAGATTATAAATTCATCCGTCTCTGAGGAAAGGTTTTTTTTTAAGTATATCAGAATTAAACATAACCCATTTAATGTGAGTTTGTGCACATTTTAGTGTGACATAAAGAGATGAATTATTAAATAAATATTTTACAAATAATGTTACAAGGGTGGAAGAGAATGGGATAATTAATAAAATTTTCTCTACACTGAATGTCTCCACGTAAACTAAATTTCCTCTGCTTTCTAGAACTTTTGCAGATAATAATTAAAAAATCTGTAAAATATCAGATTTGATACTTGCCACCAAACCTACCTCTTTCAGCTCTCCATTTAGGTTTATACATCTGAATTATTAAAATTTCATGAGGAAAATATTGAAACTTCATTCAACTAATAGAATGTTGATTTCTATTTGTGATGGGAATGTGAGAGAGGATGAAAGGGGAGATACAGTTTATATTTCATAATTCTGTAACTTAATGATCCTATTTTATTAAAGAAAATCAGCTGCACATTTATGTCATAATTATTATCATCAAAGCAGTAAGTGTTCATAATGATTCAAAGGCTAATCCTACGACCATCACATTTTATTGCCGTTCCTCCTCATCCTATCAATTTTTCTCAAAATCTGCCTTCATATTAATTTCATGAGGTAACTTTTATTTTGCTAATTAATCAAAGTATGTATAGGATCATCCTCTCTCAACAAATATGCCAATGCAAGACACTTGCTTTTCTTTCAAAAGTTGATGAAACTTAATCAGTTTTATTATTTGTGTTGAAATGCAAACTTTTCCCTTTAAAGTTAAATTGGAATCTTATGAATGTTCAGGTCATTAGTTTCTAAAGAGAGTACTTAAATTAAGGAGAACACTTTAATCCAGTAAAGGGTATAAAAAGTCCTTGCATGAACAGGCTAAAAATGCTTAATTGTAAAAGAGTAATGTAATTATATTCCAAAGTTTTAGAAAAGAATGATCTCCTAACAGAACTTATTCATTTTTAACGAAGATCAAACAACATTAAAATAATTGTGGTGTCTGTAACCGAATTACAATGGAAAGATATGTTCTTTAAAAAGAACTTGAAAATCTGCCTCAGCAGATGGGAAATAAATTATTTGAAAATAAAATAAGGTCCTAAATGACCATGTGATGCCAGCACAGACTGAATAAACAATGAAAGGTGTACCTCATTACCTGTTTAAATACTAGGCATCCAGTTTGCTTCCACAAATGTAGTAGTTGTTGGATATACAGCCATTTTTTTACTAGGAGCACATGTTCATTAATTTATCTTATCGCAACCAACCTATTTCTTAAGGTCAGACATGAAAATCCATTCTGTCAAAACCAAGTCCCTTATGTAAGGGCACATGGTGTCCCCTCAGAATGGCCAATTTACTACAAATGTATGAGGGAAAGAAATAAAAAATCTTAACAGATGCTGGAAGTTTGATGAAGAATGAAGTGATTCATAAACAGTTTTCCTCAATGACAAGAAAAAAATCAATATTCAATATCAGAAATTTTTATAATAAATTAGGCCAAAGTTTGACCACTTTTTAAACTTACAAGAAGTTGCTCCTAAACATGCCTTAAATATCTTCTATACATTTTTTTTTTCCCTGAAGTAGCAACATTTTCCATCTGGAATGTGTCAGTCAGGTAACTTTATTTATCCCAGAGTCAACTTCAGAACAATGCAATTAGATGATAGAAAGGAGCAAAGCAAAGTGAGAAAACATGCAGAACATATAATGAAAGCACACTGAATGGAATTAAGCTGAAAGATAGACTGAAGACTTGGAAATAGATGTTTAGAATTGAGGAGGGGCCCTGGAAATCTATTCATCCAAAGCTTTCATTTAAGGTATCAGAAACAGGGGCTGGAGAAGTTATGCTTCACATGATCAAAAGAATCAGAACTGGACAGTATACCTGACATATTCAAAACTGTAATCTAAACTTGCTTGACCCTCAAACAATGAAATTGAGGGGAGGAATGGTAATGAAAAATGGGAAAAAATCACATCCCTTCAGGAATTATTTATTAAAACTGTTCTTCCCATTCCCTCTAAGTAATATCAATGGCCCCTCATTTTTCTTGTTCTAACAAGCACAGTTGTAATTTTGAAAATCACTTGAAAGAGTCATAGATCTCAATTTTTCCTTTTCCCTCCTCTAATTAGTTTGCTAGTTTCATTAACTGATTTTCTCTAAAATATCCTGGTGAATTTGCCTCCCTCTTCCCACAATATTTAAAGTAGTATGTGAATTACATTATTTGTAAAATGTAATTGTGAGATGTTATAGGAATTAGTGTCTAGTTTAAAAGACACACAACAGGTGAAATTTTTTCTTTAAAGATGTAAAATCTGTTAATCAGACTAAAAGATTTCCTTCTAAATGAATGTGATAACCCAGACAAATATAGGTATTTGGGAAAAGCAAATTATCCATCTCACCATTGGTTCCTCTGTAATCATACATTAAAAAAAATTATTTGTATTAGTCAGACTTACCCATTTCATTCATATCACTTGCTCAAGCTCTCCGTGTTCCAGCCATCTGGATCACTCTGGTTTCTTTCAGCTCTTTGCCATCTTGTTCTCTCCTTACAAGGCAGTGCATTGTTTCTAGAGAATGTCTACATTTAAAGCTCTGAGGTCTCTATGGCACATTATGTGGTTCATTAAATACTACAGAGCTTAAATTAGTGTATCAATTTTCCATCATTGCTCAAGTAGTATCTTTCTCTTCACTTAAATTCTGTGCCTATATGTGTGGCATAGAATTTTAGGCCTAGTAAATTTAGGCATAGTAAATTTTAGGCAAAGTGTAGTTTGTGCAACTCTGCTAAAATGTGGCATAAAGTGCTATAGTAAAATCAATTGTCTAAACAGACTATAAAATATATACAATTTGAGTACATGATGAATTTATAAAACCACAAGTCCAAAGAAATCATATATGTATATATAACATATATTCATGCATTATTTATCAAGGTGTAAAATTATATTTAAGAATCATATGATGTCATACCCAAACTTATAATGAATAATTTGATCATTTATAAGTCACATTTAGGACAATGTCCAATCTCTCAGGTAATCATAATGTTCACTGATGCTCACTAAATAGCCCTGAAGTTCTCTTCTACCATTTGGAATATGTTGCAGAACTCAATGCTGTCTATATAAATTAGCCTGGGAGGACTTCAGGGGTATTTTTTTTCCAATCCCCTCATTTTATAGATAAAGGAAGTGAAATTCTGAAAGCTAAAATGATTGTAAAATTGGTCACAAAGCGACTCAAGTGACACGGCTGGGACTAGAACCATCTCCCAAATACCAGTCACAGTTATTACTAACCACCAGTGCTAAAGCAGCTCTTTGAGCTCTTGAAACCACTTTCTTTTTCCAAAATCTCTCTTTCTCATAACAACATCCTGTGATGTGGTGTTATCACCCTAATTAATAATGGAAGGACACGGGCTCTGGGAGATGCTGTAGCTAGTATGCAGTCACATGCATACCTTGAGTCTGTCCATTACGTTATGTCAGAAACATTTCAAGGCAAGTTAGGGTAAATTATGTGTTTGTTATTTATTATGAACCAATGTAAGTGGAATATATTTTATTCCATTCCATGAGTGTTTTCCTAACTTGGCTAACTTCGCTAATCATTAGAGTCACTTGAGATTTTTTTGGCTCCACCCCAGACCCACTGAATCAGAATCTCCAAGGAAGGCGCCTGGGAATTTGTATTTTTAAGTGGCTCCCCAGGTGATTTTGATAATTAGCCAAGATTTGGGAACACTGGCAATACCACTGAAAGTTAAGGGGATCCTGCCTTACAAGTTTAGAATGCTTGGAAAGAAAATGCACCTACTGTTAAAATTGACCCAATCCAGTTTCTCTATTTTATAAATAAGCAAGATAGATGTCTTTGTCACAAGTGGGTAGAAAAACTGCCAAATACCACCTATATTTCTGGGTCAGAGACAGACTGGAACTCCACCAAGAGAAACTGGGCATTCGTACTTGGTCTATTTCCATGGCAAGGACAAAACAATCTAATCTTACTGATCTTTTCATTAAAGAATAAAGCAATCTCAGGGCATTAACTGCTGACAGTAATGCAGATCATGGATTTTACGGATTAACCAAACCACAAACAATCTAGAACATGTCCACAGAACAATTCTTGTTTGTGTAGTACAGGAGGCAAAAAAGCAATCGGTCTGACTTGAACTATTGGGTTTAATTACTCAATAGAACATTTGTCATTTACAAATCCATATGCCCATCAGCATAGCAATAGTATCTCATAAATGCTTAGAGATTCTCCGTTAATGATATCACACAATGTGAACAGTACTCCATCATTTTCAAAGCACTTTCACATATATTAACCCACTTGATACTTGCAACAGAGCATGAAGTACAGAGCAATTCTAAACAAATTGAAAGATTATAATTAAAATATATTCTTAGTAGAATGCAAATATCTTGAGGTATATCTGATTTACTTTTGGTTTCATGCAAAACAAGACATATACCACCCCTTACACTCCATAAAAATAATTTTAAACCCTAACACATTCATTAAATTCTTTTTTTAATGAAAAATGATTTATGCAATGCTAATTTAAATGCTGAATATGAGATTTAAAAAGAAAGTGAATCAAGGAATTAGGCCTTACTACTTTAAATATCAAGCATATAGATCCTGATTTATTTCATAAAAGCAGTTTCTCAACTATACCAAAAGCTGGATTATTTTCCCTATACAATGGCTCAGCTGAAAAATAGTGACTATAGTGAAAGACTATGAAAAGAGTTTGTTTAAAAATTTTTAAATTTAAAAAATATTATATTTATCCACATGCTAATTGAAACTCAAATCCAAAGTTGTTATTCTTTATTTTTATTGTTTATTGCCAATTTAGCCCTTCGTCCTTCCTTACTAAATAAAGCCCCAAACTTCTTTGTCTTAGTGTTATTCTTTCTATTAGAAAAACTTCAAAGATATTCTTTCTGTTAGAAAAACTTCAAAGATACACAAAGATATCCAAAAAAATTTTTTTCCGGATAGATTGAACATAGCTAGGAAAGTCACCGTGTGAAGAGTGCTATTAAAGCCAAATATTCAAATACCAATTATAACAAAGAACTACTCAGACACATAATAATTTATCTAAGTTATTATTCAACTTAATATTATCAACAGGTTCAGATAACAATATAAGTTTTTCTCATGGGAGAGACTCCATCTGAGTTTCTAATTAAATAACTTTTGTATAGTTCCTTTTCTTCCCCTCACAAAAGGTCTTTTTTTCCCCTCCATTCTTGCTCTCTTTCTTTCTTTGTTGATACTGTTTACTTCCAAGTCTGCCTCTGAACTCTCTGTCTAATTAGCTCTTGATAGATCTGCTGCCCTGTTTCCACAAACATTTAATTCTGCCGTCAGTCCATTTACATTACAGCATGTTGCATTGTCTTTTACCAGCCTAATTTTGTTTGAGTGAATGTAAATCCCATTAAACAGTCACCTATTAGACTGTGGCATATAAACTCCAAAAGCCTCTTTATTACAAGAGTGAACATAAGGCCCAATTGATAAAAGATTTCTGGGGCATTTCAATTTGTAGTCTACTTCAAATATTCTGTCTGCATTAAGCTTAGCAGCTCACTTGTTCAAAGTATTTGACAGAGTATATGAGTATCCTTCAACCTCTGTATTCCATAGCAAACATACACAAATGTTACTTTCTTCTTGTCCTTGGAAAAAAAATAATTTACTTATACCTAGACATATGTGAAATTGTATTTTCCCCCTTTAGTTTATTTTCTCCTTGGTAATGTGACCACATTATTTTCAAAAGACTACATGAAGGTGTTTACAAAGATCAGGATCAGCTTGCAGATCCCTCTGGAAAGAGCTGTTTTTGAATATTAAACAACAGCACAGAATTTCAATAATCCTTGGTGTTTCCTGATGAGTTTTTTGAAGAGGAGTAAGACATAGCATCCTGACATGTAGCACATGCGATAGCAACTAGATATTGACAATCTGGTTCCTCTCATAATGTGGCTCTAAGTTGATAGTCCAAAACAAGAAAAACAAGACATAAGAGATAGAAGTTCTAGGAAGACAAGGTAGCCAATTATTAGAGTTGCTGATATTTATATCAATATAATCAATCAGATGAGGTCCAGGTACTAGCTTCTATCTAAGAGGGCTCAGTATACACTTTCCCCAAAGCTGAGTCAATCATTCAGCACCATGGTCATATAATTATTGGTTTAAGGTAAGGGTGAGAATGGCTTTCTTTCCATTTCCTCCTGGTAATAAACTCAGAAAGACACCCATGAAGTGCAAACCCTCACACACAAAATTATTTCTCACCCCTGCAGACTTGTCAAAGCCAATATTTCAGCAAAGCACAGGTTGTTGAAGGGGACAGTGATTTCTTTGCCTGCTGTGAGTCTCTAAGGACAACAAACATTCCAAAAGAGACTGTAGCCAAAATTGTTAGTAATTTCACACAGCTTTTTTGCCATGACGACAAAAATCCACGAGAAGACTGAATAGGTAATGGGTTAGGCGTTAAGCCACAGCTATTTGTATAGGAATCAAAATATCTATGGTCTCAAGTACTAGTTATAGAGTCAACCTAGATTAAGAATCAAAACAATCATGGAAATGATTTTGACAAATATATGGAATGTACAGTGAATACTTAACAGACACTTAGCTTATAATAAATGCAAAACAAAAATCAGCTAAGTACTTAAACTAAATGGTTTATGTTAAGAGCATAAAAATTACAAAACAATGAGCATCAGCAATGGATTTATCATGTAAGACTTTGTATCAATGCCCACTCACATTTACAATATTCAGCTTTTGAAGTAGAAACCACACAAATGCAAAGTCTTAATATTTAGGCTCAAAAATAACCAGGCATGTATGTAAAAACAATTTTCCTAAATGGTAGACTCCTTATTTTTTCTACATGTTTCCATGTGGGTTAATGGCTTTATCATATATGTGTAAGTTTTACATGACTGCTTTTCTTCACATTTCATAGTATTAAGGACATTTAATTCAGGTTTGACATATTCAAATAATTCATAATGGATGACATGAGTTTGTCCCCTTGGTTGTTCCCTTATGATGATTTTAAATTTAACTGAGACCGATACTTCTAAGGGAAAAGCTCATATTAATTTAGTGTTACTTGTTTCCAAAATGGGCAACTGAGTAGTATTACTTTGGTTATTGTGGTTTACAAAAGCTTTTCTCAAATATTAACATTATTATTGTAAAATGTGACTAACTTCAAAAGGAAATTATTTTGTTAAAGCTGTGCTAATATTTTAAGGGGGCCTAGAAGAAACACAAGTGATTCATACTAAGTATGTTAAAAAATTTGGGGGTGTCTGGGTGGCTCAGTTTGTTAAGCGTCTGACTTCGGCTCAGGTCATGAACCCATGGCTTGTGAGTTTGAGCCCCACATTGAGCTCTGTGCTGATAGCTCAGAGCCTGGAGCCTACTTCTGATTCTGTGTCTCCTCCTCTCTGTCCCTTCCCCACTCACATAATCCATCTCTCTCTCTCTCTCTCTCTCAAAAATAAACATTAAATTTTTTTTATCTAAAACTTACTAAACACACGAAGTTTCTAAATCTATACTGGTTTCTATATTACCTGTAACATTTACAAAAAACATTATTAATTTTTAAGAACCTGTATGCTATATAAAGTCACAACATATAATCTCTAAAGATGGGTTACATAACTTGTCTGGGCCTCCGTTTCCAATTTTAAGATGAAGAAAATATTTAAGGTTAAATGAGTCAATTACAGAAACAAATATTTGCTGTTTAGTGTTTTGTTTATTTTTGAGAGAGAGAGACAGAGTACAAGTGGGAGAGGGGCAGAGAGAGAGAGGGAGACACAGAATCTGAGCTGTCAGCACAGTTGCCAATATGGGGCTCGAACTCACAAACCGTGAGATCATGATCTGAGCCGAAGTTGGACACTTAACCAACTGACCAACCATGCACCCCAATATTTGCTAATTTCTTAATACAAATAATGAATTGTAATAGGCACTGGTACATAGTAGCGAACAATCTCTATTTCTCACAGAATTGTAGTGAAGAAGACAGCCAAAACCCATACATAGTTACAACTTTTGATAAGCTCTATCATGAACAGTGATGGTCATAGTTTTGTCTCTTCAACATGTTTTTCCTTTTACCCTCTCCCCTACTAATGGGATTTTAAAAATTCAATTTTAAAGTCAATTTGTTCTAAAGAATTCTTGTAAACTTATTCTTCTGCCTACCTATGACATGAACAACCATATGATTCATCCTCAATGATGTGACCTTATTTCCCTATTCACAGTGATGGGGGCTATCTGACAAGAGACATGTTCTTTGCAGTAAGAGCGCAACTATGAAAACAACAGGAGAACAGAATTGCTTTGAGCCCTTTTTTATCACAATTTGGGGAAAGTCTTACTAAGAATAAAGCCAGAAGAGAGAAAACTAGAGCTGAGACATTAAGATGCTGAGACGGTGTCCTAATAACATGATCGCATCCCTGGATCTATGTGTGCTTAAAAACACTGGGCCCCTGGGTGACTCAGTCAGTTAACCATCCGCCTTCACCTCAGGTCACGATCTTAGGGTTCGTGGGTTTGTAAGTTCCAGCCCTGCATCAGGCTCTCTGCTGTCAGCACAGAGCCTGATTCGGATCCTCTATCTCTCTGCCCCTCCCCTGCTCACTCTCAAAAAAAATAAAATTAAAAAAAAGAAGACTAAATCATTTCTGGACTTCCTATTTTTGTGATTTAACAAAATATCTTTGCTTAGGTTAGACTACGTTTCAATGAGACACAACCCATGCACTCTTATTTAAAGGTACATAAGACAATAGTAGAATAAAATGGGGATAGACCAGTGCTTCAGGCAGAGAAAATATCATGAAAGCTCTGTGTAAGTGTTAATGTGTTTGAAGAACTATGAACTCATTAATTCCACTGTTAACTGTAACTCTATAGCTTCTTCTAGGTCTTGATTTGAGGCTCTGGGAAAGACCTTCCCACCTACAAGGAGGCTCTCACCAGATCTCCTTTCATTTGCACTTTGTGTTTCATTTATTCTATTGGGTTATCAAATGGAAGGACTGTTTCTAAAAGCAGATGTTATACAGAAAGGTAGGAAGGAGAAAGCTTAGATATTAGAAAGAATAAAGTATGGGAGACCTCAGGGAACCACTAGGCTGAGAGCCTTGGGAAACCCAAGGAGCCTCCTGTACAGCTGAGCAGAACACAGGGAAGGAAAGGACAGAAACTGAAGATAAAAACTATTGAACCTCCAATTATGCTTAAGGCCAGCCTTAGCTATATAATTCATCATGCCCTTTTAATAAAATGAGGGTGATTTGAAATATTGCTTTCCACTAATACTAATTTGAAAAATGTGTTTTCTTAAAAAAAAATTTACTAACTTTGAAATCTGCCTTCACTTGTTTATTTTGATTGTAGAATAGTCAGACAATCTAATAGATAGCATTTTTCTAAGTAGTAAACTTCTGGGTTCTTAAAAGGTGGTGCCTACAGTATCTTTGGATACGTGATAGTTACTTTAATAGAAGTTGCATTCAGCAGAACAGAAAGGATTCATGAAAAATTCTCTGAGTTAGTGAATATCTGATGCAAAATTTGTAATTGCCCAAATTCTTTACAGATTATTTGTTGGAATACCTCAAGATGCTGAGTCAGCCATGCTTACACAAGAAAGTTCCCCTTTACTGTCTTTCTTTGTGCATGTTTGGTGCCTATTAATATAGTACCTGAGTGAGACTATTTAAATTCAAAGGGACTTCTTGCCTGAAGGAGGACAGCAGAATTGGGCCCAATGGGAGTTTTGTCTGAGTATTTGAGGGCAGAATTTAGTCTACTGGAAGGGCAGTTACTAACTAGGGATTTAACTACTACAACAAAGTTTTAAGGAACAAAGCAAGTGGCAGTATTATAGGGGCTTTTTTGTTTCCTCACTTTTTCCAAGTAGAATTATTTTGATTAAAAAATAAACAAACAAAAGCTTAATTGGAGAGACTAGCTCAAATTATGGCATCCTGAAATTAGAATTTTAACCTACGAGTTTTGAATATAATCCAGATTCTCTATCATACAAATTCTATAGAAGATTTAACTGAGACTAAACCTGTCAGCCTTGCAAAAGGCAGTATGTAAGTAGAGGGGAAATATCTCCCCTATCTCTAGCATATATCCAAATCCTTAACTATAAAAATGTCACATGTAAGTTTAAGAGCCAACAATTCATATAACCTAGTTAGCAGTCTTTTTTTAATTATAAAAATGGAATATAGCAAATACCTATTTCCCCACACCATATTAGCATCTGTTTCAGCCTTTTTACTCTCATATTTGTATTTTTTCAACATTTATTTATTTTTGGGACAGAGAGAGACAGAGCATGAACGGGGGAGGGGCAGAGAGAGAGGGAGACACAGAATCGGAAGCAGGCTCCAGGCTCTGAGCCATCAGCCCAGAGCCCGACGCGGGGCTCGAACTCACGGAGCACGAGATCGTGACCTGGCTGAAGTCGGACGCTTAACCGACTGCGCCACCCAGGCGCCCCTCATATTTGTATTTTTAAAATGACTTAAGCAGTATATTTGTATGTGGGTATGTGTGTGTATCCTAAATGCAGAGGAAAGGAGAAGAAAGCAAAGTCCATTTTAACATGCACACATAGTCCTGCTCTCCTCTTCTCTCACCCCCCATAATCAGCACTATAAGTCTGATCAGTAACCTTCCAGCTACCATTGTATATACAAATGTATGCATATAGACATAATACTATAGGCATTGTTTGATATGACTGTAAATGGTCTTTACCGTATAAAATTATTAAGTAAAAGGAATGAAAATTTTAAATCCAGAATGTAAATTAAAAATTCTAGATTCATAGGATTCAGTGGGAACAGAGCCTAGAAATCACCTCTCTTGTTTAATAGCTATGGAATCTGTGCCTCAGGGAAGAGAGGCTCCTTAGGGCACACAAGTAATTAGAAGAGTTCCAAAGAGGCAAGATCTCTTACTTACTAGTGAGATGCTTTTTCCATAATGACAGACCACCAATTGTAAAATGTGACAGTCACATTTTACATGCTATGCTATGTTTCTTATGTGTATGTCTTTGTGTACATGTTAGGAGTGAAGGTATAGCAATGGAATAATAAAGCTGACAAAGAAAATACTCAACATGTACTATGTAGTAGGCAGTATGCCAGGCAGGGTATACACAAAAAAACAAAAAACAACTATTTTCATGGAGCCTAGAGTCTAACAGAGCAAGACTGAAAAACGCAAGCACAATGAGAGTGTATGTTTTCATGTGTACAAATGATTACTCTAGTTGAAGTCTGTAAGAGACCCCAGAGAAAAGACAATTGTTTCCATATATTCTGGTGTTTTCTGTGGCTACTTCTTCCAAATATTACCTCTACCAAACCGCACTGCCTGATGGAGCAGGAAACCTATTATGGGAAAGAGAGCTCCAGCCATTTAGACCTGAGTAGTTGTATAATACCCTTATCTGTCCAAGCATGTTTAAGATTGAAACAGCTTTTACACAGCCCATGGCAACAACACTTCCTACAGACTGTACAAAATAATAAAAGAGAACACAGAGACACAGATGATGCTAAGGAACATTTAGGAGTATAATCCTGCATGTATTTTAATCAGCTTTAACATAATCCTATAGTGTGTTTTATAAAGGCTTTATACTGGATTTTTTTTTTTTTTTTTTTTTTTTGCCTATGGAAAGTGAACAATTTGCGTTAAAATTAAGCTAATTTCATTGATAATGGTAAGTTAGGCCCATTTGTACAAGAATGACAAAATATTCTTTAAATGTGTGGTTGTATCACAGGTGCTATTTAGTTGTTTGTTTGTTTGTTTTTATTTAAGTTACAAAGTCTGAATAGTTTTAGTATATACATAACTTGTAACTTAATTTGAATACTTAGTTAAAAAGAGAAATTAAATTTAATGAACTATATAGCAAATTCTTAACAAGCATTCTCCTCATAACACCGTAAATAGGTTCAGGATGCTTAACTCTACTTTTCAAATGTATTTTACTAGGCTCCTTCAGAACTAGTTCAGTGAGAATAGGAAAAAGGAAAATAGTTTGTAGTTTTTCTGTGGACTGTTACAATAAAATTCCCTGTGTGTTTTCTGGAATGCATGTATTTATGATTATAGAAAACATTAATATAACTAAATTTACTGGGACCAAATATTTGACTTGTTATAGAATTTGTCATCACAACACTTTATGAAACAGTATTTGTTTTACAGATGAGGAAAAGGAGGTTGAAGTCCTATAATCTTTAATATCTTTGGCTATAATTCTGGAAATAAATTTTTGAAAAAAAGATAATTTAGGTTTTTTGTTTGTTTGAAAATAAACAATTTTGAATTCAAAAAATCCAACTTTTTCACTTACCAAATGCCTCTTCTGACTTCTACTTGATTCCCAGCTACAAAAAAAGTCTCTAACTTAAAGATTTCTTACTCAAAGACTTTTAAAGTATAGTTTAAAATCATACTTTCATTTTATAATTGGAAATAAATTTAGAAAGGATCTTCTCCAACCTTCTAACTTTATAAATAAAGAATAAGTTTCAGAAAGTAAAAGAGTGCTTAAAAGAATTTCTTAGTGGCAGAAATGTAACTAGAACTTAATTCTTACCAGTAGTAGTTCAGTGATTTCTGAATATTCCACCAATTGCTAGGATTAATATTAACTGTGATGTTAATTTCTATGAGAGATATCATAGGTAAAAAAAAGTAATGATATAATTAAGCATGACGATTCCCCTATTCGAATTAGCTTAGACTTAAAATCAACCAACCTGAAAAAATTGAGACAAATATAATCAGGTATTTTTTAATTATGTTTAATTGTAAATACATGGTAGTAAACAATTTAGATTATTGATGATATCAGTGACAATTGATGCAACAGTATTATGGTGTTTATAGAAAAAAGAAAAGAGGGCAGTCAAAAGTTTATAAACATTTGACCCTTTTGTATGAAACCAAAAGGTTAATAAGGACTTAAATTTATAATTTATATATCTATAAATGTAATGAATATGTTAAGTAAAAGTATGTTTAAAACTCAGAGAAGATTGCCTTCACTTTCATTTTTTAATGCAAGTTAGTGAATGGAAATCAGAACAGCAAACTAGAAAAAGGCTCAAGAACTCTTATTATAAGAATTCCAGAAAAAAA
Organism: Herpailurus yagouaroundi; assembly: GCF_014898765.1. Classification (NCBI taxonomy): domain Eukaryota; kingdom Metazoa; phylum Chordata; class Mammalia; order Carnivora; family Felidae; genus Herpailurus; species Herpailurus yagouaroundi. Next base: position 90,076,542 of record NW_024412395.1, read on the forward strand.
TTATTTGGGGAGAGAGAGAGAGAGAGAGAGAGAGAGAGAGAGGAGACTGATTCCCAGAGTGGAGTGTGGAGTCCAATGTGGGGCTCGATCCCATGACCCTGGGATCATGATCTGAGCTGAAATCAAGAGTCAGATGTTCAACGAACTGAGCCACCCAGGCTCCCCAAAAGATTTATTTAAAAAAATTACTCTCTAGGGGCACCTGGATGGCTCTGCTGGTTAAGCGTCTGACTTCAGCTCAGGTCATGAGGTCATGATCTCGCAGTTCCTGGGTTCCAGCCCAGAGTCAGGCTCTGTGCTGGTAGCTCAGAGCCTGGAGCCTGATTCAGATTCTGTGTCTCCCTCTCTCTCTGCCCCTCCTCCACTTGTGCTCGTCTCTCTCTGTCTCTCAAAAATAACTTTTAAAAAATAATTTTAAAAAACCACTCCATAATAAAAAAAAAACCTCATTACTTTAAAACTTATTGTAGGGGCGCCTGGGTGGCGCAGTCGGTTAAGCGCCCGACCTCAGCCAGGTCACGATCTCGCGGTCCCCGAGTTCGAGCCCCGCGTCGGGCTCTGGGCTGATGGCTCAGAGCCTGGAGCCTGTTTCCGATTCTGTGTCTCCCTCTCTCTCTGCCCCTCCCCCGTTCATGCTCTGTCTCTCTCTGTCCCAAAAATAAATAAACGTTGAAAAAAAAATTTATAAAAAACAAAAAACAAAAAACTTATTGTAGTTCTCAGGGAGCCTGGGAGGCTCAGTTGGTTTAGCTTCTGACTTTGAGGTCATGATCTTGGGGTTTGTGGGTTTGGGTCCTCTGTGCTGTCAGCTCAAAGCCTAGGACCTGCTTTGGATTCTGTCTCCCTCTCTCTCTCTCTCTGCCCCTCCTCTACTTGGGCTCTGTCACTCTCAAAAATAAACATTATTATTTTTTTAATTTAATGTAGCTCTCAATATTGAAAAATAGCTCCAAATAACTTTTTAAAAAGCTTGTCAAAACTGATGCAGACAGCAAACTTTATTAAAAATTTATTCAAAGAACCATTATGATACATATTTTTTTCAGATTTAAATTAAAATTAACTCAATGGGTTAAGAAAAAGTCATATGACACATATACATAATGCATGATATAAGACGATATGTATGCACATACACCACACACATATATATACTATTTTAGATACTAAAAACTATTTTCCTTTTCCAGTTCCCTTAGAAAATCAGAATCAGAATTGATATTGAACACACAAAAAATGTATTTCCTTCAACAGTAAAACCGAAAATACCAAGTTAATATAGAGATAATCCTTTATAAGCACGGTCACTGTAACAACTATATGAATAAAACAAACTAAATAAAACTACATTTCTAAGGATATCATTTGGTATTATTTCATTTTCCTATTGCAAACATACAAATATGGAGCCTATTCAAGGTTTTATTATCCAATTCAATCCAATGGAAAAACTATGTAGAATGATCTATCATGGAAAATAATTTATGAATTACCTGCACATTTTATTTGAAATAGAAAACTATTAGGGAGAAAACTGAAAGTACCCTAAAAGTGTGAAATTTGTGCCTCTATACTTACATAATCTAAAATATATTCAGGATATGATTTTTTTTTTTTGGTAGTAAATAGCCTTTTTTTCCTCCATCTCACTTCCTCTCATCATTCATAATCTTAAATCTTAGAATTACAGTAATTAGTATAAATTATATATATATATTTATATATATATTCATTCATATATATATACATTCATTTCATACATATTCATTCATATATATATTCATTTCATGTATATTCATATATATATATAGATAGATAGATATTCATTTCAATCTGTAAAGTTTAATATGTGGTAGCTATTATTTGTACCCAATCTCTCTATTAAAAATTGTGACTTTGAAATATGTCAAAACATATTCTCCTAACACTTATTTTTATGGATGCTATTGAAACTGTATTTACAACATTTAAAACTCCTTAAAATATGCATTTATAATTCCAACATATCTATTGCTGCTTAAGATCTTTAAAAATATTGTGTTAAAGTCAGAATAACTGAAATGTGAAAATTAAGAATTGTACAATGCAACCAAATTTTAGAACTGAATAATATAGCTCTATATGTCTACTCTAAATAGCTTCAAAAGTCAGGTCAGAAAAGTGAATGACTGTGGGAAGCTTGATAGAGTGTAAAAATTTGGATGCATAAATCTCATTCAGGTTCACTTCCATATGCCCTAAGGGCAAAGCCAGGCATGAAGCCTTCATGTGTTACCTATTGAACTGGGTCATACGTGGCGATATTTGCTGTATGGTCCTGTGATGAGGCAGCATGGGGAGAACCAGCTGGCCAAGGCTAATGTACCATCTGGGCTGAAAAAATACTGCCAATTCCATTGGCAGAGGGGGAAGAGTGAGTTTGTAATCGAGCTATAAATCACAAGCAGGTCTTGCAAGTTGTCAATTAAAAGTCTGATATATTGATGTCCTCAATGCATGGGTGACTCCTTGCTTTTAAAGTATCACTATTTACATAACAAAATCCTTTTAAATATCTATCTTTACCTAATAAAAAATTACTGGAAGAACCCATAAACAAATCAGCACATTAAGAAATGCAACTTAGAACATTAAAAAAAAAAAAAAAGGAAAGACAGATTCCTTGATTGCACAGCTGTGGTGAGATTCCTGCGTGTCCAAATGACATAGATCTTAACTTTAAAATATACAACTTAAATTAAGAGAATTTTCACTGACTATATTATTTTCATGCATTTCTATGTAGCACATGAGAAAATCCATATAGTAGTATGGCCGTACACGTGTGTGTGTGTGTGTGTGTGTGTGTACATACATACACAAATTATGGTCTACCACCACACCACAATCTAGTAGAAATAACATGGGTTTCGGGGGTAGGTAAACATGAGATCAAATCCCTGTTCTGTCACTTACTAGTTCTATGGCATTCTACAAGCCAATCTACGAATGTCAGTGGTGCTGCAGTGAAATGGCAAGGGTTAACAATTATATGTAAAATAACTAGAACATAGTAGTTGTGCAGTAAATGACAGCTGTATTACTGTGATGTAGGGAAATGACACATTTGCACAGTCTTTGATTTAAATGTGGTATATTGTTTCCTGGGGCACCTGGGTAGCTAAGTTGGCTAAGTGTCTGACTCTTGATTTTGGCTCAGGTCATAATCTCATGGTTCATGAGATGAAGCCCCGCACTGAGTTCTGCACTGGGCATCATGGAACCTACGTAAGATTCTCTCTCTCCTTCTCTCTCTGCCCTTCCCCCACTCGCTCTCACACACGCTCTCTGAAAATAAATAACCTTTAAAAAAAGTGTAATGTTTCTAATCAGAGTAAATGTATGAATTTTATTCAGAGACCACAAAACATAAAACTCAGGCTGAATAGCCCTAAAACTTTTGCTAACTATTCATCAAATTCATCATCAAATGTCATGCATCAACTCAATATTTTTACTTTTTAATTTCTTTTTTGAAGTTCTCTTAATCAGATGATCCATGGATGGCCCAAGCTCTGTTGCCACTCTATAAAAATTCTGCGATAATCACTAGACAAGGCAACTCAATTAACAGCTATTATTCATTGAGCATTCAGTATGTGAACATCTGCATATTAGGTACTTTATAAGTGTTATTACAATTTTAAGCTATAATAATATATTAGTAACCATAGGGATCACCATGATCCCCAGCATTTAGACTGCAGTTACACTTGATCAAGGCCAAAGCATTAGAGAGGCCCTTTGCAGCTTTCTATCAATTTCTACTCACCAGTATATATCCCTATGACAATGTAGGATAATTATAGAACAAGAAAGTTAATCAAGGGGAAAGGAGAGGACTAATGTTTTCCAATAAGGGAATTCCATCTGCTTCAAATCCAGAAAAAAAGACATTGATATGTTCAATTTGAAATGCCATATGTAACAACTCTTCAGTAACATGCACAAATATTTCAAGGTCATGTACAAGAACTTGGAGGAATATCAAAACAAGTATATTCAAAGGAACAAAATTAAATGTGTATACCCTCTTCATCCTCTTTTCTCTCTGTCCTCATACTAGATAATATGCACCTTTGCCCCTCCCCAAGCCTTTCTCTACTCTACTCTCTACCCAAGGAGGCTGAGACTCCATCTTGTTTGCCACTGGTTTTCATCTTAATGTGAACAATCAGAAAATCTTTGGGAGGAGTTTGGAGAGCAAGAGGACAGAAACTTGCAAGTATTCACTAAGACTTGGACCAGGATGAGGTAAAATGAGGTGCTCACATTGTGAAATTTAAGGAGGAACTCACTTTCAAGTACTAACCACACTCATCCACCCCATCTTTGGTACCGAGTCTGCATCCATAACAAGTATACCTCCTTCAAGACAGGATCTCCCTGATGATTCCAGTTCTCTTTGGTTTTCTGTAGCATACCCTAAGAGTAGTCATATTCACCAATGTAGCTCATTTTTGCTTCACCATCCCGTATCCATTCTCTTCCTGGCTCACACCTCTTCACATTAAATTCTCTTTTCTACACTGACTCTCACAAGCATCATTTCAATTTTAAGTCAGCTTACAAGAATGTTGTTATTCATATCTGAATACATATTTAGAACTGTTGTCATTTCTTGAGTAAATGGATGTTTGGAAGCATCATTATTTACATATAAAAAACAGCCTTAAAATTAATTGGTAGCAATACATAATCTCCCATCCAAGTACTAACCAGGTCCAACCCTGCTTAGCATCCGAGATCAGACAAGATAGGGCACATTCAGGGTGGTATGGCCATAGACTGGAAGCATCATTATTTCTATATAAAAAGCAGCCTTAAAATTAATTGGTGGTAATGCATATTCTATTTTAGATTATCAAATAAATCTGTTTTAGCTTTCACTTACAATAAATATGTATGTGACACATATGTGCACAAAAACCATTTTATTGAAACAAAAATTGTCTGCTCTTGGATTTGACTTCTTATCCTACCCAAAATGACATTTTTAAACACTAATGAAACTTCTGTGATCGAAACAGATCAATTCCATAGTATAAGTGTGATCCCATTTTACCTGTTTCTTAACAGCTATCAATTTATAATTGTGTCACAAATTTTATACCACTAAAAGATACATTTTTTTAATTAAATTTTTAGTGTTTATTTATTTTTGAGAGAGAGAGAGAGACAGAGAGAGAGAGAGAGAGAGAGAGAGAGAGAGATAGAGACAGACAGTGTGAGCAGGGGAGGGGGCAGAGAGAGAGGGAGACACAGAATCTGAAGCAGGCTCCAGGCTCTGAGCTGTCAGCACAGAGCCCAAATGTGGGGCTGGAATCCACCAACCGTGAGATCATGACCTGAGCTGAAGTTGGACGCTTAACCAACTGAGCCACCAGGCCCAAGATACTTATGTTTTTGATAAAAGAATGATATATCTAAAACCAATACTTTCATTTTGTAAAAGGGAAACCTAAGTGAAATAGACATTAAAAAGACTTGAAAGATCAACTGAAACATTATCTGTCACTAGGTATTTAAAAATAATTTTTATTTATAGATTTTTAATAAACATATTTAATATTATAATATTTCAAATAAAGTATAAAAAGTTTCCAGAAAAAAACTGAAAGATGATGAAAGGAAAGTATACATAATGTTCACTCAAATATAATTTTAAATTAAATGTAATTATATATACGCACACACAATATATATTATATATAGAATGGTCCCTAGCAATGATTCCATTTCTTATTTAAAGATTTTTTTAATGTTTATTTTTTGAGAGACAGAGATAGAGTAAAAGCAGGGGAGGGGCAGAGAGAGAGAGGGAGACACAGAACCTGAAGCAGGCTCCAGGCTCTGAGCTGTCAGCACAGAGCTCAATGTGGGGCTGGAACCCATGAACTGGGAGATCATGACCTGAGTCGAAGTCAGATGTCAAATGACTGAGCTACCCAGGCAGCTCTCCAATACTTATTTTAAAGGTATTTGAGATCAAACATCCTTAAAATACTATATAAGAATACAAATCAATGTAGAGGCGCCTGGGTGGCTCAGTTGGTTAAATGTCCAACTCAAGTCATGATCTTGCAGTTTGTGAGTTCAAGCCCCAAGTCAGGCTCAGTGGCTGGCAGGATGGAGCCTGCTTGGGATTCTCTCTGTCTCTTTCTCTCTGCCCCTCCCCTGCCTATGCTTTGTCTCTCAAAATAAATAAACTTAAAAAAAAAGAGATCAATGTAAATTCAATGTGAAAATATTTGAATTTTGAAACAAGGCCGTTTGATCTTAGCCACAAAAAATAATGAAATAGCAAATAAACCAAAATATATCTTTATCTGAAGCTAGAAAACTGTACTGAAATCTGGTGCCTTAATTATGCTTGTTTTAAATGTAAACTATTGGGGAAAATGTATCATTATCTTACTATAATTCATTCTCACAAACATATTTTAAGAGGCAAATCTTTTGGGATATTAACATTTTAAAAGAACTTAATTAAAAGACAATGTGGTCCAGTTCTGTAAGTCTAGATATAGTTTTGAATTTCTTGACTGCTGTAGACAGGACACTATTTTATTATTACTCACCATTTTCTATGCTTGAAAATCAATCTTATTCTTTACCACCTGGTAAAAGAGATCATTTCCTACATAGAGTAAAATGTTTTACATAAACTTCACATCATGGAAGAATATATCACAGGTTCACTTATATTTCTGTGTAATCTAATTCAGAAGATAAAAATTGGACATTTGCAGGGGCGCCTGGGTGGCGCAGTCGGTTAAGCGTCCGACTTCAGCCAGGTCACGATCTCGCGGGCCGTGAGTTCGAGCCCCGCGTCGGGCTCTGGGCTGATGGCTCAGAGCCTGGAGCCTGTTTCCAATTCTGTGTCTCCCTCTCTCTCTGCCCCTCCCCCGTTCATGCTCTGTCTCTCTCTGTCCCAAAAATAAATAAACGTTGAAAAAAAAAATTTAAAAAAAAAAAAAATTGGACATTTGCTAGCCTCTAACTTTCCTGTCAGGAATTAGAAAACAGTATTCTATGTCTATGACAAAAGAGTTTTATTTTGGTAGAAAGAGAAACTCAGGACTAGTTTTCCTTATTGGAGGTATGTTTCCTTAAGGAACTATTTTAACTAGTTCCTCAGTCCCCCGCCAAGTCTATAGAGTCTTTTAAAGAATCTCTGTGTAGGTAGGGGGCCTGGGTGGTTCAGTGGGTTAAGCATCAGACTTCAGCTCAGGTCATGTTCTCACAGTTTGTGAGTTTGAGCCCCCCCTGGGGCTCTGTTCTGACAGCTCAGAGCCTGGATCCTGCATCGGATTCGGTATCTCCCTCTCTCTCTGCTCCTCCCCTACTCACACTCTGCATCTCTCTCTCTCTCAAAAATAAATAAACATTAAAAAAAATTAAAGAATCTCTGTGTAGGTAAAGTAAAATATACTCCCTGGCAACCCCACCCCCTTTTTTAAAAATATGTATTTGTTTATTTTGAGAGAGAGAAAAAGTGAGCACAAGCAGGTTAGGGGATGAGAGAGAAAGAGAAAAAGAGAAAAAGAGAGAAAGAGAGAGAGAGAGAGAGAGAGAGAGAGAGAGAGAGAATCCCAAGCAGGCTCCATGCTGATAGTTCGATCTCACAAACCATGAGATCATGAGCTGAGCTGAAATCAAGAGTCGGACGCTGAAGGGACTGAGCCATCCAGACGCCCCTCTCCCTGGAACTCCTATCTCATATATTTAGGACACTGCCATCCTTAAACTTGTTCATGATCCTCAATGAAGCCTTCCCATATGTAAGACGATTAACTAAGAGCTCCAATTAAGGATTTAAAGAACATGCTCTTTTGGGGAGCTTCCTTTACAACATACAGAAAAGTCAGACATATAGCAAAATGATGATTGTTTATATGGAAATTAGGTAGGGAGCACCTATGGATATAGATGTCAGATCAACCAATGCTTAAGTCCTGGAAATTAGATTGCCAGCTCCTAAATAATTGCTTCAAAGGAACAGATGTCATTTTCTTCATCCTGGATGACATATTAGTCTATGTATTCTGTACCAAATTTCCCTTTCGCTATGAAATACTTTTCTTCACATGATAATAATTACCCTAATAATAGATAACATTATTGTGAGCTCGGTTGTTCAGTGCTATCCACTGGGTTAAAGGCTTTACACAGATAACCCCATTTAATCCTCAACAATCTGTGAGGTAGGTAGGATAATTGTTGGCCCCATATTACAAATCTAGAAAGCAGGACATAACATTTTCTAGATCACACACAGCCATTAATACAAGAAACAAACCTAACAAGTCAAACCACTATGCTATACTGCTTGTCTATATTACAAAAAGGCAGGAGATCATACTCATAAGGACATCAGTTATTTATGCCATCAATTGAGGAATCATTTATGGGCCATTGAATCTTAATATTGACATTAATGCTAGCCAGTCCTTTTTGAAGAAAGCAATGGTTACTGTCTCAATTTTAAGACAATAATTAATGGAAAACTCTAAATTACTTACAAGTATGTAATATAAAGTGGTGTATGAAATACTCTTGTTTTAGACAACATGTATGCATTCTTAAGTGGAATTATTTCCTCTACTAATATTTATTTATTTTTAATTTTTTTTAATGTTTATTTATTTTTGACAGAGAGAGACAGAGACAGAGCATGAGTGGGGGAGGGGCAGAGAGAGAGGGAGATACAGAAACCTAAGCAGGCTCCAGGCTCTGAGCTGTCAGCACAGAGCCCGACATGGGGCTTGAACTCACAGACCGCAAGTTCATAACCTGAGCCAAAGTCGGACGCTTAACCTACTGAGCCATCCAGGTGCCCCCACTAATATTTATTGAGTGACAATCAATAGTGACACCTGTCCTAGGTGCTATGAAAGCTTGCCTAAGTTCTCCTGAGATTTTACTTTGAGTCTCATTACTGAATATCTATGTATAATAATGACAGGGACATAGAGGTAATGATATAGCATTATTTAGAAATAATAGCCCCAATAATGCCAGCATGGTATCACCATCCTAGGCATCAGGATAAGCAGCAGCCCCTGCAAACTTAGATTTCAAGCACTAATGAGCAGTGATAGCCAACAGAACAGCAGTCTGTGGTTTGAAAAGATTGGTGAATCTTTATAATAGTTTTCACAAACTATCTATCTCTTTCAATTCAGCTCATTTTATTCACAGTATTGCCACATAGCATGGCAGAAATTTCGTTTGTTTTTACTTTGACATTTTAACTATCATGTCCTACATTAGATCAGCTAGAGACAGTCTTCATATGTGACTTGCAGTAAACAGCAGGGTTTTTTTTGCTTTTTTTTTTCCATTAAGGTATAAACTTATGGCCCCATATTTTCATTTATCCTCCTTTCTTACCTAAATCATTGGAGCAAAAATAAGAAAAGTCATTACATCAGCGAATTAGTTCACCCAAGCAGTAGCCTCAAACCACAGGTTAATTTGAACTGTTCAAATATAATTACTTAAAAAAGGAAAGGATTCATTACTTTTGTGGTGTTTGCTGGTTCACTGCACCATTGTCGGAGATTGTCAATAAACAAATTACATCTAACACTATGCCCTTCTGCTGAACAGGTCTCCTGAGAATATCTACTTGCACATTATGCTTCGTTTCATCTTTGTGTGTGTGTGACCCATATTCACATGCTCTTGGCTTTAGCATTTTAAAACACTCTCAATTTTACTTAACAATTACATAAAAGCAATGTAAGCAGTCTAGTATAAATAGGATTACTAAATAAAACATTTATGTTGTTATATAGGGTTTGCTCATTTTTTGTTTGCTCTTTAACTAGAAGCTTTATGAAACTGACTAAAAATTTTGAGTATAATAGCATATCTGCATTTTTCTTGTGAGAATGACCACAGCTTTGATTAGATTTCAAAAGAATCCTATCCACCCCCCCCCACCCCTCACACACACACGCAGGTCAACTTTGCTCTATAAAACTGTTTTTAATAGTGACTAATAAGGAAGGTATAAAATGGGATAGAACAAAGAGATAAGGGATTGTGAAGGAAACCACTTAATGATTGCAGACCAGGTGCCAGATTTAAACAATATACCCACTTGGTTATCTTATGAGATGATCAAAACATGTAGCAAATATAATAACTTATATTTTCTTCAGATGAACCATTACAAATGGACTTAGAGCATCTGGGTTCTAATCTTAGAAATGCTTTTGACCCATGGACAAACATATTTCTCCAATGTGCAAATATAACTACTTCTATTTCACTCAGACATCATAAAGATAATTTTAGAAAAATGTACTATCACTTGTGCATGTGCTTAATTAACTTTGGTCTCTAGAAAGCAAAGGCCCTTAATTCCTAACATAATAGATTTCGTTCAAAATGATGGCTAGAAAATAAAGAATTCTTCTCTGATTTTATTTATTAAGCCAGAAAAATTATTCATTTAAAATGTTTCTTAGAAATTTTGGTAAAATATTTGGACAGTTCCACTGTTAATCTCTAGCTAGATCATTATTATTAGATAGTATATATTGCTATGCTTTTATAATATTTTCAAAATATTGTAAACTTTTCCTTCCCTGATTCCATGTCTTGTACTTTCCTTATCATAGCTTCCCCTATCATGTTGATACCCTGTCTGAAAACCCTCAAATATTATAATAACATTCCTAAGTGTTCTTTTTGCCTACATTTTTTTTTTTACAATGTTGAATAAAGTTTAGCTTAAGCATCACTTGTCTTCCTTAGGTGCCATTCCAATTCCCTATAATGTATAATCTTAAAGCTCTAAATAGAATAAAATGAATTGATTTAAAAATCAGAGACTATGGATACCTGGGCGGCTCAGTTGGTTAAGTGTCTGACTCTTGATTTCGGCTCAGGTAATGATCTCATGACCCTGAGCTTGAGCCCCATGTGGGGCTCCACACTGGGCATGGAACCTGCTTAAGATTCTCTCTCTTCCTCTCCTTTCCCCCCTTCCCAGAGCATGTGCTCTCTCTCTCCCTATGCCTCCCCCCAAAAAAATCAGAGACCAATATATTCCATCTAAAGAAAAATGATAAAGAAATATTTCTCAACTTATGGTAAAGAAACACATTTGTGAGATACATATCTCACAAAATTTTCTTAGCCTATACCACATTACGTGCCTCAAAAATGATTCATTCATACAACTAACATTAATTAAATACCTGTTTTGACTAGGCAACATGCTAGGTGTTAGACATACCTCAGTAAACATGATAAATTTGGAATCCCTGCAAGTTTAGTAATTTTTGTAATAAAAATTGTTACATACTCAGGGATGATGAATATGAGTTCAGAGATTATATGCCATGGAAGTCCAGGCATCATCATTCCCACAGACAATATTAATAAGCCCATCTGTACAACTTCCCTTAAGTGCCCTAATACTTACATGTTGTTCTAATTCTTTGCTTCTCAAAAATGGATAATGTGGATCAGAAAGCATTTGAAATCATAGGGTAAGGATGATGTTGAGGCATGGTAAATAAAACTACATCATATTTGCTTTACATAAAACATAAAATAGAAAAGCCATACACAAGTTTTAAAATAAAATATAAGATTTGAATAAAATGTAATGCTATTAGTAAGGATACTCTATCTCTATCCTCTGTCACCAGGGATATGAGTGGACATTTTTGAGTATAATTGTGCCTTGCTGCTTTGATAACCATTACCTAATGTGGGGTTGTTGAAGGAGCACCTGATTTGAACTTGGACAGACAGATTCCAGTGCTTACTAGAGATGTGATCTTGGGTAAATTAGTTAAGTGTTCTAAACCTCAGTTTCTCCAATTGTAATGGGAACCCACTACCACCTACATCAAGAGATTGTTCACTAGGTTATAATGTATAAGTCATCTGGCACCCAGAAAACTAAAGAGCCATCATTTATTTCCACCTTCCCTTGGAGTTATTAGATATATGCCGAACAAAAGATAATAAATTTAATACATATATTTAATAGTATGTTTATCTTTAGGTAGGTGTAAATTATTTGTACAAAATCTTCCCATTTCAGCTTATTTTATGTCTGTTTGGTATAATAAAATCAACTTTGTAACATAACTTTTATTCCACAGTTCCACGTGTTCAAATTTATGAGCCATCAAAATAAGGGTGAATTAGATTCCATTTTATTACTCCATATAATTGCAGTATAATAAAGGATTAGCAAAATATGAGTTTGAGGATTTCCTAAGCAATCACCTTCTTTATTTTTATTAGGTAAGTAGTATCTCAAAAGTCAAATAACTTATGTAATTGAAGAAAGAGATGAATGGCTCTTGTGAATTTCCAAAAGGATAAAAACATTATGACCTCCTATAAAACATGAATAAATATTTTAGCTTTGTCTAAGTAATTAGCAGGATTTTTTTTTAACGCGGCATTTACCATTGTTGTTAAGAAAGCAGACATGTGCACATGACTATGTTATTTTCTTTTATTTCCATTTAAATGAACAATCTTCCCTTGATTTTGAAGCTATTATTCCCATGCATGTACATAAACAACTGTTTATGACAAAGAATAACAGAGGGGATTTGCTCCAGGAAAGGCCTTTAGGAAGAAAAGAAGGAGGGAGCGAAGGGAGAGGGAATAAGGAAGCAGGGAGAAGAGGAGAAAGTGGGGATAAGGAAGGAAGGGGAAAGGATGAGGAATGGAGGGAGAAAGATAGACACTTAAATTTTTATTTTCCTTCATTATCAGGAGGAAGATTTATATTTTCATTCCAAGGTGTAAGTGGACCAAAATCAGACAGAAAAACCACCCTGAATGTATCCCATAATCACTTAGCAACTGCTACAATGAACAGGAGAAGTAGTGCTTTCCAAGCAAAAAGGAACATTTCTCCGGCCGTCTCTAGTGCTTTGCGGTTTATAGAGCTTCAGACAGGAGAGATGGTCAGGATTTCTTCACAAAACACTCTAATTATTTATATTTGACTATAGCTTCCGCTTGATCATGCGAGTATAGGTATGGTTCTTTATCCACTGGTATAAAGATATTCATTTCTTTCAACCAGGCTTAAGTTCACAAATTACAAGGAAATTTGTTCCACTGGCATTTGGTTTTTGTACAGCAAGCTGTATTTACTTAGCACATGCTTAATATTGCTTAAGCTCTAATGGTTGTAAAGAAGGAATCAGTCTCATAAGGATCTCTCTGAATATTAAATACATCTTAGAATTCCAGTTTGATTTTGAAATAGAATTCATAGGGTACTATATTTTACCACGTGACTACATATCCCAAAAGTGTCATTAGTTTTGATGAGTGCAAACTAAAGATTACTGGTCAGTAACTGAAAATTAAGCTGAGGAGCTTTAAAATAAAGACAGATGTTTGGGGGAAAAAAAAAAAAGAGCCAGCCTTTGCTACCAGCCATGTTCTTGCTTCAGGAAGCCATGTTTTCCCTGAGATAGCTGATTTTTAATTTATTTGATTTACGGAAGAAGCACAGGAAGAAGAAATGTCTGTTGAAACATGCCCTATGAAAACACTGAGAGTGGAGAAATGGGAAGAAAGCGAACCTACTGATATTTGTGTAAGTAAATACGCTAAACATGAAATATTTACCTAGGCTGCTTATCCACAAACAGATAATTAAATTGTGGGTGTATATTTATTCACACACACACATACAACATCCCAACTCATGCTTTAAAAAGATAATAGCATAAAATTCATATTTATGTGCAATAGTAGATACTATGGAGTAGCATTCAGTTCAAGTTTGATTTTCATAATAAGAAGTAAAAATTCTCTCATAGCTGCTCTCTTCCCCCACAAAACTACACCATTTAATTGTACTTCCATTTTACACCCAGAAAGACTATTGTTTTCCTTCCATTTGAGATACAATATTTCAAACAGGAAAAAAAAAAAAAACTCTGTAATTAAAACTCTCCCTGAGTATATACAAACTCACAAATAATCCCCATCTCAGCACTGTGACGGCAGTAAGCTCGTGCATGATGGATGGTGGCCTTGCCGGAACGGTCAGGCATGGACACCTCTTTCCCCCTCTACCCCATTCTTTATTTAATTACATGGCATTGGGAATACCAGGCAATAAAACTGCATTTACATTCATAGCTGATTTCCATTTAGAGCTTGTCATGTTAATAGTGAAATAAATTGCTCTAATTGCCAGCAAACTTCATCAAATTCACATTTCTTCCTTATTTTATTCAATATTTATTAAGCCCCATGTCCTGATTTGCCTGACTGGTAAAAGCAGTCCAGTTTCTGAATAAATTTATATCCTAGTAGTATGATCACATTTTTATAGTAACACTCAAATTTAATTCTTTTAATTTTTTTTTTCAACCTTTATTTATTTTTAGGACAGAGAGAGACAGAGCATGAACGGGGGAGGGTCAGAGAGAGAGGGAGACACAGAATCGGAAACAGGCTCCAGGCTCTGAGCCATCAGCCCAGAGCCCGACGCGGGGCTCGAACTCGGGGACCGCGAGATCGTGACCTGGCTGAAGTCGGGCGCTTAACCGACTGTGCCACCCAGGCGCCCCTCAAATTTAATTCTTAAAGTTTAGATACATTTCTTGTATCACTTTTAAAAAATTTGTTATGAATTCTTGCTTACAAATTTACTTATCTAGTAATTATTATTTGACCTAAAATAATTTTTTAAAAGGCAATTAATATCCTTTATGTCTTCTGTAAATGTAAATAAGGTTTAATGGTAGAGATTTCTGGATGACATTTTTTTTTAATTTTTTTAACGTTTTTATTTATTTTTGAGACAGAGAGAGACAGAGCATGAGTGGGGGAGGGGCAGAGAGAGAGGGAGACACAGAACCCGAAGTGGGGCTTGAACTCACAGACTGTGAGATCATGACCTGAGCCAAAGTCGGACGCTCAACCGACTGAGCCACCCAGGCGCTCCTCTGGATGACATTTTCAATTGACTAAAAATTATTTTGGTTTCCACAATTTATTACTCCAAAATTTTTCTAAAAACCACTAGAGATAGTTTAAGATGGAAGACCTAAATATCATCGAATCATATCACTAAATCACTAAAATGAGTAAGAGAACAGACTTGGCAATAAAATGTATTTCAAACTTGAAGCCAGAAGGCTTATGGTCCAATTTATTATGAAAACTCAGTTACTTATTACCTGTGTGTACTTGGCTCCATCATTTAGACTCTCAAATTCTCAGTTTCTCCTTTGGTAACCAAGGAGTTGGATCACATGACCTCCCAGGTCCCCATTAGTTCTAAAATCTCTATTATTTTAATGAGAAAAGAAGAGATGGGGGAAAACATACAGTTCAACTGAAAGCAGAACAGCTTCTCTGACTAAATACAATTAGTTCTTAAAACTCCCGGCAAAAAAGGGGAACCACTAAGAGGTTCACAGCTACTACTGCCTGACTTCAAAAATAAATCACGCTGAATACTGGCAGAAACAAACTTTTTTCTTCACAAGTATTTTACAGTGCTACTTTGATTTACATAATAAAATATATTCAATGACAGTTATTAAAAAAAGCATGCATAATTACCATTTAGCCTTGTCTTATCTCTCCCAAGAACACAATGTTAAATTGCTCTTCTAAAAGACATTTCAGGAGATTTATAAGTAATATAGACCAAGTTTGTTGCTTTCCAGTCATTCATCTGAATGAGGAGCACACAGAATTAAAGGTTGAAAAGATGATTAGTATGTTTCTAGGACTGATTCTTTCAAATAACAATCTGAGAGATTTTTGCTATCATATACATAATATGAGATTGAGGTCACAGGCTAGTGTCTAAAATACAGGGATTTTAAATGTTTGCTTCAAATAGCAGGTGATATGAGGCAAAGTTAATATTTTCTCTTGATAATAAAAACACTCAACTTATCTCCTTGACCCCAAAAAGGCCACCGATCACCCCTTGATTCAAAGTATTCTCAAGGAATACAGGCTGCTTAAGACTTCCGAACAATAGCTTTACGTGTTCTCAAATGTTCAAACACATAAGAGATGAAAGTCCCCAAACCCTGTTTCATAATGAAGAAAGAGATAACTTGTTTTGAAATTTTGAAAAACAGCTGCTATTTTTTCTATCTTTATTTCAACCAAACGTGTGCATATATATCCCCCACAATTCCCATAGAATAATGACACTTAGTTGAATGCAGTCCAGATGAGAATTGCTTAATAAAAACACTTGGTTGTTGGGGCACCTGGGTGGCTCAAGTCGGTTAAATGTCTAACTTCAGCTTAGGTCATGATCTCACAGTTGTGAGTACAAGCTCTCCACTTAGGGCCCTGTGCTGTCAGATTCTGTGTCTTCCCCTCTCTCTGCCCCTCCCCCGCTCGTGCTCTGTCTCTCTCTCGCTCTTTCTCTCTCTCTCTCAAAAATAAATAAACATTTAAAAAAATACTTGGTTGTTGATTTTGATATAAATGACAATAGTTGAAGAAACATAAGCATAGTCTCTGACAAATAAAAGACATTGAATGTTAACTAAATCTGAACTCCTCTTTCTGAATGTTACTAGCCAAATTATAGTATATCCAGAATTATTCTCATAAGTAATGAGATAGTTAAAGCATTCAAGAGAAATTTCCTTTTCTCATTTACTCAGTCATGCATTGTAGAGGACATCAAGGATCCTGGACACCAAAAACTCTATCATGTTTTAAACACGTTATAAATGAATGAGTCTGAGAAAACAGTTTTGTTTATAACATTTAGAGTTGGCATTTTCTTTATCAAACATCTCATTCCTACCTACATTCATTCTCTAAATGATATTTCTATAAAAGACTCTGAAGGAGCACTAAAATACCAGAAGGTGTTTTAAAGTCATACAGTTTGACCCCTAGACATCTTCTGTCTAAAATATCACAGGCTGATCAATAAATACTGATAAAATTTCTTCCCCTCAACTTTCTCCTCTCCTCAGTTAAAGAGATAAAGGTTAGCAATGATGAGTAGGAATAAAGCTGTGAGCCTAATTCCTGCCAGTTCTCCATACAGGATACTGGGTCATGAAACTCAGGCATATATTTCTTTGAGGGTAAAGTTAATTAAATGAGTTGAAACAATGTTCAACATCAACAGATTTATAGTTCTGTAATTTTGCTAAGGTAGATGATCATCATTTTGGTAGTCAAAGAAAACTGCATGTTGGGGAAATTGTATTAGAAGAGTTACTTAAAGGCATTATTTGGGTCTATAACAATACTGGGTATAAATCTCCCTAGCAGAAAACAAGTAATCTACCTGATGTCCTTTTCAATTTAACATATGTAAAATAGCAAAAATTACTCAATCTGTGGGTGGAGACTCTGGTCTACTAAACTTAGAATGAGCATCACAGAATATTAAGTTATAAGAGAGTTCACCTAGATGAACAGTATATGAAGAAATACAGAGGGGAAAAAAACAAAACAAAACAAAACAAAACAAAACAAAACAAAACAAAACAA
>NW_024412395.1:90094095-90105317 GCF_014898765.1 Herpailurus yagouaroundi
AAAACAAAACAAAACAAAACAAAACAAAACAAAACAAAACAAAACAAAAACTATGATCATTAGAAAAAAAAAATCCCCTGGTGGTGCCTGGTGGCTCAGTCTGCTAAGTGTCCGACTTCAGCTCAGGTCATGATCTCACAGTTCATGAGTTTGAGCCTCGTGTCAGGCTCTGTGCTGACTGCTCAGAGCCTGGAACCTGCTTCAGATTCTGTGTCTCCATCTCTCTCTGCCCCTCCCCCATTTGTGCTCTGTCTCTCCTTGTCTCTCTCTCAAAAATAAACATTAAAAAAATTATTAAAAAATCCCCTGAAAATTAATTTAATGCCCACTGATTTGAGAACTTTTATTAATTTACGTGTTCCAAGGAAATATAAAACTAACACTGTTATTCTGTTCTGACATTCCAATCATCTAAAAGTGGAAACACATAGAAGATCTAATCCTTAAGAAATGCATAATATATCCTTTAGCATATTTATCTGATAATTACTTATTGAATACTTACTATGAAATAAATATTGCCTGGAACTTTAGCAAAGACAAATGAGACAGTTTCAGTTTTAGTTCTTTTTTACCTTTAAGATACACAAGAATAATTACTTTGTTAGATTATCATGAATGTTAAAGGATTAGAATGAGATATTTATAAAAGTATCTAGCATCATGAGTGGTACATAGCTGGCACTCAATAAATTTGTGATCATTCTCTGGTATAGGGAGAGAATGAGTATTCTTTTTGTTTGTTTCTAATTTCAAATAAATATTTATTCACCTCAATAGTTTTGTCTTATTTTAATCAGAGTATAACTGACATACAATACCCTATTAACTTTAGGTGTACATCACAGGCGTTTAAAATTTTTATACATTATTGGGGTAGCTGGATGGCTCAGTTAGTTAAGTGTCTGACCCTTGATTTCAATTCAGGTCATGATTTCACAGCTTGTGGCATTGAGCCCTGCATCAGGCTCTGCACTAGCCCTGCTTGGGATTCTCTCTCTCTCTCTCCCTCTTTCTCTGCCTCTCTCCCCTCTCTCCCTCTCCTTCTCTCTCTCAAAATAAATAAACTTAAAATTTTTATAACTATGAAATGATCCACATGATACGTCCAGTTGCCATCAATGAGTACTTTTAAGATGTACTTTCCAGTAGCAATAGTAATTTAAGATGAGTTAACTAATTCAATAACCAAAGAATAATGAAAGGCACTTCAGATTAGTTATATACATTTGCAACTCATGTTCAGTATTTATCTGTGTCACAACTTCCAATGCCACTATAAGCTTTGAGAATATTTTTTTTCAAAATCAGAGGCCTTTAATTCTTCAACTTATGAGTTTCATTGTTAGTAACAATGAAAAGTGAGAAATCTAAAAACTTATATAGTATATTTAATCTCAAAAGATTTTATCATCCTATATAATAAAAAGGAAAAAATCTAAAATACAAGTAAATCAATATATTGGGCAATGTTTTAAAGGTTAGAGTCCCATAAACCTTGTAATTGTAACTTTCTAGACATTGAGGCAAAATGTGGCTGATACCATGGAAGTGGAAACATTTTTCTTTGTCAGCAAACTGATTTGTACAATAAACTTCTCTTCAGTTAAATGTCAGCTCATTGTCTTAAAGTCTCTTACAGGGACTACTGTATTTATTTTTAATCATTTCATCACATCTAAAATTAAAATTCACCATTATCCCTGTTATAACCACAATTATTAATACTGGCACTATTTTAATATCTTTTCAATTTGCATTTTCATTTATTCAAACAGTATCACACTGAACACTGTTAATTATACTGTATTGTTGAGGACATCACATTTATGCCAGTTAATAGTGGCATCAGCAGAGAAACTGACAAAAGCAATATGCAGCCTGCCTTTGTGGAAGAGTTTGAGGAAATTGGCTAAAACATTCACCTAATTAACCTATGCTACTTTTCTAAAATCATAAGAGAATGTTTGTTTTTATTTTTCATACAGCCAATACTTGTTACTCTTTCTGGCTTATTATACACAGACATATGTTTGAACCATGAGATTTCACTTATTTATTATGTCTAGCATTTACTATGTATGTCTAAGTAATCTTAGGTAAATCATCTAATGCCTCCATGTTTGAGTTTCTCTATCAAAAAAAAATAGAGTTCTGAAGTTTCTTGCAAACTAAACAAAAAATTGGGAGAAAAATTAAGTGAAAAACCCATTTTCAAAAATGAAATTAAACAGTTCACTTTTTACCATGAAAATTAGCAGATATGCATTAACTATACAGGTTACAGAGTAGCACTGCCCAATAGAAATATACAATGAGCAACAAATGCAATTTAAATTTTCTAGTAGCCAAATTAAAAAGTAAAACAAACAAGGGCGCCTGGGTGGCTCAGTTGGTTAAGTGGCCGACTTCAGCTCAGGTCATGATTTCTTGGTCTGTGAGTTTGAGCCCTGCGTTGGGCTCTGTGCTGATAGCTCCGACCCTGGGGCCTGGAGCCTGGAGCCTGGAACCTGCTTCTGTTTCCGTCTCCCTCTCTCTCTGCCCCTCCCCCATTCGCGCTGTCTCTCTCTGCCTTTCAAAAACGAATAAATGTTAAACAAAAAAAGATTTTTTTTAAAAACAAGTAAAACAAAAACGTGAAACTAATTTAACTAATAATTTTATTTAACTCAGTATATCCAAAACATTATGTAAAACATGTAATCAGTATAAAATTATTAAAGAGATATTTTATATTGTTTTCTTGTTACTAAGTCTTTTGAAGCAAAGGAAGTGTAGAACAGGATAGGAAAAAAAAGAATACATATGGAAGGATGAAGCAGAATTTCAGCCACTGTTAATGGTACCTATCTTCAATTTTAAATAACTCTCATCACATTGTTGTATTTTAGAGAAGAATGGGCCCTCTAGCGAATGTCCATGACAAATATAAATCTCAATAATTCACTGTGTTTACCACTGGTCATTTTTACTTATAAAGGCTAAATTAATTTGTTTCTTTAAACATCCTCATTCAGACTATAATCTCCTCTGTATTAAAAATTTTAGAGTCTCCTCTTTCACAATGAGTGGTCTAAATCCCCCTGTCTCCCCTGAGCAGTGCCATATCCCCTACAGAGCTAATTAATAAAAACTATAGGCACCAAAATTGTAAACACCAAATACAGTCACAAAATAGAGCTATTTTATTTTCTTATTTCTACTGAAACATACTCACAGGTCTGTTTGTGCAAACAAGTAAGAAGTTCTTAGAAAAGGAGAGAGTGTCCCTATTCTATCAATAAAGTAAACTGATCACATAATCTTTCCTCTAGTTTGAAATCTTTTTAAAACCACAAATGAGACAAATAGTTTTTAAAGAATGTATCCATAACAAATTTGGAAATAAAAAGGACTCTATCGGTTGACAAGAAACAATGAGGAATTGCTTAGTGGGAAGCATTAGATGGGACAAAAATGACAAATGCAGAAAAGCCACACTCACATCCATGTTAAAATGCACACAAGAGAAACCTGTTGGGAAGATAAGAGCAAATCTAAGAATTCATAAACCTAAGCTCTGGTAAACAAGTACAGAAAGACAGAGGATGCCCTGGAGCAATCGTCAGGATCATGACTTAAAGACTTTCAGTCCAACTCTGAAAACAGCTCAACTCTTCACCCCATTTATCAGTATTTTGTCTTCAGGTAAAAACCACCCAGTTGGACCCTGAAGAAAGTAAAGATCCTTCCTGGATAGGCAGAGTCCTGAAGTCTCTCTCAGAATCTTTACTTCATATCTTAAGTGCAGATGGGTTGGAGAGGGATACCGGAGGGAAATTTCCCTTGATTCTTTCCCCTTCAAGGAATTGCACTGGAGTAGCCTGAGACCAAAAAAGATTTTGCTGATTTAGTGAAACAGGGGGATTCAAACTTAATTTGTCTTCTCAAATACGAGCACTGTAAAATGAAGCAATTCCTGTTTTCTACCATATACCCTTGAATAATTTTCTTATTTTGTGATACTTTTTGGTGGTAAAATTTCCAAGATTCACTGAATTAGAAATTATGTGTCTGTTGGTCCATGAATTTATTACCTGCCTCCCTACTATAAGTTCCAAGAAATAAGAATGTTTTATACACAAACGTTTGAGTTGGTGCTCATTAAATGTTTGTTGGAAAAAAATTACTGATGTTAATTGTTGGCAGGTACTGTCTCTAAATTATATGAGTAAACGATCAAATTAAGAGTAAACCTACTCTAAATAACTACTTTTAAGTATGTAAAAAGTATATGTAGTTTTTTTAATAGGTAAGATGGAATTCAGAAATATACAAAAATAGTTCTTATCTCTTCTTTACTACTGAAGTGATTAAGCTTGCAAACAGCAAAAATATCTGTGACTATGTTAAACTTGAACAGCTTTAAAGTGAGTAGAAAACTCTAAACTTTTTTTCTCTTTCTCCCTTCCCTTTTTCCCTCTTCTTCTTTTCTCCTTTGCTTCTGTTCTTTTCTTCCTTCTCATTCTCTTCCACCTCCTTCTTCTTTTATTTATTAATTATATCTTAGGCAGTAGATTGTTTCTAAAGAAGAAGATAATTCCAATTTCTTATCATTCATTCCAGCCCAATGCAGGAGCAAAGGTTTTTCTGACAATTGCATAGATATAGATAATTCCAACAAATGAATTAAACACATTTTCTCTTTCACATTTTTAACACATCCTATAATAAAGTGAAATACAATAGAAGCCAAAGCAGAAACTAAACAATACCAAGTTTATAAAGAAACATTACTAAAGTTATTTCAATTGTGAATTTATTTCATAAATTCAATAAATAGGCTTTGGAAAGTTATTATGATTGTATCTCATAACTACAAAAACATTTATTAATAAAAATTAGGTAATGACTTTCTTCAACATTCAAAGTACAGTAAAGAATGCTGGAAACATTTGGATAAGCTTATTTTCATATGGTAGAAACCATGAACAATCTAGACAATTTAGAAATTAGTAAAAAAGAAATTCGTAAAAATATATTCCAGAAATATATTTCTGTTGGACACTAACTTTTTTGATCAATTTTATGTACCAAAGTGTTCCCCATTTATAAACCAGTATATGACATATTTTTTTAGCTGATGCTTAAATGTTATTACTAACACAATTTAAAAACTGGAAAGAGGGGCACCTAGCTGGGTCAGTCAGGTGAGCATCCAACTCTGCTCAGGTTTCTGCTCAGGTCATTATCTCACAGTTTTTTGAGTTTGAGCCCCATGTACTGGCAGCATGGAGCCTGCTTGGGATTTTCTCTCCTTCTATCTCTGTCCCTCCCCTGCTCAAGCTGTCTCTGTCTCTCTCAAAGTAAATAAGCTTAATTTTTTTTAATAAATAAAAATAACAAAACCTGTAAATAACTGATAGACATTCCAGACTATCAAAATGTAACATCTCTTTTTCAGATAATACCACAAACTTTGATCTAAACCTCCTGGCATATACTTTGGGATGCTGTTACTCATCACAGTTTTGAAATGAGTCTTGGAAGAAAATCCTTAAAAATCAACAAAATTGAAGCAAGAATAAACAAAGACAGTTTGAAAAAGTCTTTATTCATATGAACCTAAGTATATTTTCAATTCCATGCTTTTCAAAACATACTTTACAAAATTGATCTCAGTTAAGTTTAAAAGTATAAACTGTCCCTAATATCAATTATGGCTAATGAATGATACCAAACTAGAGCTCTCACAACTAACTTTTAAGAAATTAATAAATTATTCCCTTGTGGGTTCATTTTGTGACACTTGATTTTTTCCTTTTCATAATTTGTCATATATTTTATATACCTCAGCATATGCCAAGTCAATATACTCTAGCCTCGCTATCTTTTTTTTTTTTACTGTCAACTACCTCACTTTATTGATACTATGCAACATATACATTTTGATATTAAAATTCCTCAATTTAATTTTTTAATGTTTAATCATTTATTTTTGAGAGAGGGAGGGAGAGAGAGAGAGTATGTGTGTGAGTGAGTGTGGGGGAGGGACACAGAGAAACAGAATCCAAAGCATAAAATGCTTCATTTAAAAGAATATATCAGAATGTGAATCAATGCTGTGTTCTTCTATCCCATCTGTATAAAAGCATAATTAATGTGTCACCTTATGAATATTATAAAATTGCTTAGGATAACACCATCCCTACACATCAGAATTTAGTTTTGTTTTCTAGGATTTAAAGTTAGGATTTAAATTTAGTTTTTGGTTTCTAGGATTATTCATTTAAGGGATTTTTAAATTACCTTGGTTAGTGTCTCATTAAAAAATATTTATTCTTAATAACCTCTGCTAACATATAAGTTTAGAATCCATTTATAAATTTCATTAACTTCTGTTCAATCTCTTCTACTAAATCATTAACGTATTAAGATAGGATCTCAAAGTTCTTGAGGAACTTTTCAGCATGAATCAATTTCCATTTGTGGCTATCTCCCCCCACCTCAATTTAAATTATCTACAATTTCCAAATCCACTTCCAGATACCTACCTTAAGAGTAAAACATATAATCAAATTAGTTTTAAGACTACAGGGTTCTATATATAAGTGAAATCACATTTCAAGATGAGTTGGCTGAATTAGGTAGTTTCTTAAAATATTCAATTACTAAAACACTGAATTATGAAAGCATGTAATCAAATTATTTTCAAACTTAATTTAGATCATTTTTCCAAGAATGTTTTGAAAAGCATTGAATTGAAAATATTGTACTCAGTTTTCATACAAATAAAAAGATTTCAAGCTGTCTTTGTCTAACCTTGCTTCAATTTGGTTACTTTTTATGGATTTTTTTCCAGCACATTTTTTAAATACATTTTCAAGTACTCTTTCTTTAAACCCACCACTGGCAAGTTACAGCATCCTAAAGTGTACCCCAAGAGGTTTATATCAAAGTTTGTGGTATTCTATAAAAACATAAACAGTTAAAACATTATTGATTATTTTGAAAGTTTACTTTTGTATCATCAACAAATTTTCTATTTTACTTGCAGTATAGAAAGGGAAAAAAGGAATATTAAAATGACCATATTTTTGTTATTTCAAGAAGGGCCAACTTCAAAATTTCTGAAAGAAAACAAGACAAGATGCCCACTCTCACTATTTTTAGTCAATATAGTACTGAAAGTCCTAACCAACAATCAGGAAAAAAAAGAAAGGCATCCAAAATGGTAAGGAAGAAGTAAAACTTTCACAATTTGCAAATGACATGGTACTCTATATGGAAAACCCAAAAGATTCCATGAAAAAAAAATACTAGAACTGATTAATGAGTTCAGTACAGTTGCAGGATACAAAATCAATGTACAGAAATCTGTTGCATTTCTATATAATAATAATGGAGCAGCAAAGAAAGAACTTAAGAAAACAACCCCAGTTACAACTACAACGAAAATAATAAGATACCTAGGAATAAACCTATCCAAAGACGTGAAAGACCTGTACTCTGAAAACTATAAAACACTGATGAAAGAAACTGAGAAGGACACAAAGAAATGGAGAGACATTCTATGCTCATGGATTAGAAGAACAAATATTGTTAAAACATCCATACTATCGAAAGCAATCTACACATTTAATGCAATCCACATCAAAATACCAATAGCATTTTTCACAGAACTAGAACAAACAATCCTAAAATTTGTTTGGCACCACAAAAGACCTCAAATTGCCAAAGCAATAAAGAAATGAAAAGCTGGAGGCATCACAATTCCAGACTTCAAGTTATATTATAAAGCTGTAGTAATCAAAACAGTATGATACTGACAAAAAAATAAACACATAGATCAGTGGAACACAATAGAAAATCCAGAAATAAATTATTTGGTCAATTAACTTCAACAAAGGAGGAAAGAATATGCAATGGGAAAAAAGACAGTGTCTTTGACACATTGTGCTGGGAAAACTGGAGGGCTACAAGTAAAAGAATGAAACTGGATCACTTTCTTGCACCATACACAAAAATAAACTCAAAATGGATTAAAGATCTAAATATGACACCTGAAACCATAAAAATCCTAAAAGAGAGCACAGGCAGTAATTTCTTTGACATTAACCATAGCAACATTTTTTTTTTTTTCTAAATATGTCTCCTGAGGCAAGGGGAATAAAAGCAAAAATGCAGTGTTGGGACTACATCAGAATAAAAGGTTTCTTCACAGTGAAGGAAACAACCAACAAATCTAAAATGCAACCTGCTGAACGGGAGAAGATATTTGCAAATGATGTATCTGATAAAGGGTTAGTATCCAAAATATACAAAGAACTAATAAAACTCAACACCCAAAAACCAAATAATCCAATTAAAAAACCGGTGAAGACATGGACATTTCTCTAAAGAAAATACACAGATGGCCAACAGACACATGAAAAAATGCTTCGAATCACTCACCATCAGGGAAATGTAAATCAAGATTACAATAAGATATCATCTCACACCTGTTAGATTGGCTAAAATAAGAAAAAAAAAAAAACCCCACAAGAAATATCAAGTGTAAACACGGATGTGGGGAAAAAGAAAGCCTCACACACTGTTGGTGGGAATGCGAACTGGTATAGCCACAGTGGAAGACAGTATGCAGGTTCCTTAAATTAAAAATATAACTACCCTATGATCTAGTAATTCCATTGCTGGGTGTTTACCCCCCCCCCCAAAATACAAAAACACTAATTCAAAGGGATACATCCACTCTGATGTTTACTGCTACACTATTTACAATAGCTAAATTATGGAAGCAGCCCAAGTGTCCATCTATAGATGAATGGATAAAGAAAATGTGACATATACATAAAATGGAGTATTTTTCAGCCATACAAAACAATGAAATCTTGCCATTTTTAACAAAATGGATGGAGCTAAAGAGTATAATGCTAAGTGAAATAATTTAGTCAGAGAAAGACAAATACCATAGGATTTCACTCATATGTGGAATTTAAGAAACAAAATGAATAAGGAAAAAAGAGAGAAATCAAGAAGCAGACCCTTTTTTCCTTCCTTCCTTCCTTCCTCCCTCCTTCTTTCCTTTTCTCTCTGTCTCTCTCCTTCCTTCCTTCCTTCCTTCCTTCCTTCCTTCCTTCCTTTCTTTTGAAATAGACTCTTAACTATAGAGAACAAACTGATGGTTGCCAGAGGGAAAGTGGGTAGTGGGATTGGTGAAATATGTGAAGGGGATTAAGAGTGCATTTATAATGATGAGCACTGAGTAATGTATAGAATTGCTGAATCACAATATTGTATACCTGAAACTAATAAACACTGTATATTAACTATACTGGAATTAAAATTAAAAACTTAAAAATAAACTTCTGAAAGATACTTATAAACAATTAATTAGCATATAAATTCACTTAGTACTTAAGTCATTAAGGAAATTAAAAGAAAATGTAAATTAAGATTGAAAATATATTTGAGCCAACTGATTAAATTTGATCTACATCTAGGTCTTATACCCAGAAAGAGCCTTTCCCTTCTATTTACTATTTTACTATGGGCAAGTCATTTTAAATCATCATCAACATTATTTTGTTCATTACTTTTCATTGTTAGCAGATGTAGAGACCATGAGTTTAAACTCTAATTGTATAATGGAATAAGGCTGAATTAATTAACAATCCTAAATCTGTGGGAGAACTTAAGCTAATTTATTTTTCCTCTGGAAAAGAGGCTGGTTATAGCTTTAGGTACCTTTATATACTTTGAGATCATTTAAGTTATGAAGAAACAGAAGCTTTTGGGCATTCATATATTACATATACACCACACACCAAGATAAGTTGGGAGAATTGTAGGGAAAGATTGCCAAATATGCTTATTAATTACAAACCTTTTAGTTCTCCTTTTATTTTTTTAGTGTTTATTTTTGAGAGAGAGAGAGACAGACAGACAGACAGGAGTGAGAGGTGCAGGGACAGAGAGGAGACACAGAATCCAAAGCAGGCTCCAAGCTCTGAGCTGTCAGCACAGAGCCTGCCACCAGGCTTGAAATCATGGACTACAAGATCATGACCTCAGCTGAAGTCAGACACTTAACTGACTGAGCCACTCAGGAATCCCTTAGTTCTCCTTAGTTCTCCTTTTAACATTTGATCCTACTTTACTTCTGTTACACATATATATAGTATATAGTATATACTATATATATATAGTACGCACTATATATATATAGTACGCACTATATATATATATATAGTATATAGTAGATACTATATATATATATATACACACACACATATATAGTACGCCTCTCTGATTTTCTCTATTTGAACATTCATCTTGGTATAAAATAGCTCAAGAATTAACAATTCCAATAGCATTTTTCACAGAACTAGAACAAACAATCCTAAAATTGTTTACATCATACATCACTTTGAATATCTGGGTTAGAGATTGTTTCTCTTAATTAGATCAGTCTTAGTCGACTAGTGATTCAAGAATGAGAATCCAACAGATGACTCTTAAAAAAAAATCTAGATAAAATACACACATGTGCACACACACAAATAGCTACAGACACACACACATCACACATACACTTATATCTTATTTCCATTAAATTTCTTAAAATTATTTTTAAAATATTTATACAGTAACACATAGTTTTGACTTGATACAGATTCTAGGCTATAAAATAAATAATATCACATAAGAACTCTAAGGAATCTGATATTAGAGTCATGGTTTCTGTAACTTTTCCAGAGTTATGCAAACATCCTCCCATGTCTGGGTAGAAAACACAGTTGTTTTGATTTTCCAAATGATCTGTACCACTTTGCAGCTCACACACAAAGGAATATTTCACTTTTCTTAGTACAAAATACAATGGTCAGATTTTAGGCATTTTGTTGATATATGGCTTTTCTTTTTTTGAATTTTGATGTCAAAGGAGAGAAATGTATTATACAATAAAACAAACTTCCGGACACTACAAAGAGCCAATTATTTTCTAAAGGCAATAACTGAATTCATAAGAGGACATATGTACAATATGGAGCTAAATATAAACTTACAGTCACTCAGAATTATCAGAGCAGTTACATCATGATATTCATATTAATCTTTTAATAAATACATCTCCAAATATTAATTAGACAAAGTAAGAAGCCAAATATTAACTGCTACCAGTACCAATTTTTAAAAGAAAGAAAGAAAGAAAGAAAGAAAGAAAGAAAGAAAGAAAGAAA